>NC_072006.2:4210000-4395000 GCF_028885655.2 Pongo abelii | reverse complement strand
AGAGCTTTGAAATAAAAATGTTAGCTTTTAACTTTGTTCTTCCTTTTCAAGGTTGTTTTGGCTATTCCAAGTCACTTGAGATTCCATATGAATTTTAGGATAGATCTTTCTTCTGCTGCAAAAACATTTGGATTTTGCTAGGGATTGCATGGAATCTGTAGACTGCTTTAGGTAGTATCGATATCTTAACAATATTAGGTCTTCCAATCTATGAACATGGGATGTCTTTCTATTTATTTATGTCTGTGTATTAGTCCACTCTTGCGTTGCTATAAATAATTACCTGAGACTGGGTAATTTATTTAAAAAAGAGGTTTAATTGGCTTATGATTCCACAGGCTATGTAGGAAGCATGGTTGGGGAGGCCTCAGGAAACTTACAATCATGGTGGAAGGCAAAGACGAAGGAGGCACATCTTACATGACCAGAGCAGAAGAAACGGAGTGAATGGGGAGGTGCTACACACTTTAAAAAAAAAAAAAAAAAAAAAAAAAAAAAAAAAAAAAAACACATTTCACTCACTATCATGAGAAGAACAAGAGAGAAATCCACCCCCATAATCCAGTCACCTCCTACCAGGCCCCTCCTCTAACAGTGGGGATTTCAATTCGACATGAGATTTGGGTGGGAACACAAATCCAAACCATATCAGTCTGCTTTAATTTGTTAAGAAGTATTTTGGGCCAGACATGGTGGCTCACGCCTGTAATCCCAGCACTTCGGGAGGCCGAGGTGAGTGGATCATCTGAAGACAGGAGTTCGATACCAGTATAGCCAATGTGGTGAAAACCCGTCTCTACTAAAAATGCAAAAAAAAAAAAAAAAAAAAAAAATTAGCAGGGTGTGGTAGCACACACCTATAATCCCAGCTACTTGGGAGGTGAAGCAAGAGAATCACTTGAACTTGGGAAGCGGAAGTTGCAGTGAGCTAAGATCGTGCCACTGCACTCCAGCCTAGGCAAGAGTGAGACTCTGATTTTGTAGTTTTCAGTGTACAAGTCTCTCACCTTTTTGGTGAAGTTCATTTCTAAGCTTTTTATTCTTTTTAATGCTATTGTAAATAAAATTGTTTTCCTAATTTCTTTTTGAGATTGTTCAGTGTTACTGTATAGAAATGCAACTGATTTTTGTGTGTTTATATTGTATCCTGCAATTGGGTTGAATTTGATATTAGTTCTAACAGGTGTGTGTGTATGTGTGTGTGTGTGTATGTATGGACTTGTTAGGATTTTCTACATATGAGATCATGTCATCTGCAAACAAAAGTAATTTTGATTCTTATTTTCAAATTTGGATGTTTCTTCTTTTTTATTTTTATTTATTTATTTATTTTGCCTGATTTCTCTGGCTAGCTCTTCCAATACTATATAGAATAGCAGTGGTAAACGTGGGCATCTTTGTCTTTGTCCTGATCTTAGAGGAAAAGCTTTCAGTCTTTCACCATTGATTTTAGCTGTGAGGAGGTTGTGTTTTTTGCTTATTTGTTTATTTTCTTGTGTGTGTGTGTTTGTTTTTGCCTATATATGTTCAATTGTTATAGCACCATTTGTTGAAAATCTATCTTACTCCAATAAATTGTTTTTTCACTTTTGTCAAAAATTGGTTGTTCATATTTAATGGGTCTATTTCTGGGTTCTCTATTCGATTCCATTGATCTATATGTCTAGCACTCTGCTGATACTACGGTGTCATGATTACTGCAGCTATAGAGTAAGTCTTAATGTTTGGCTAGGGTAATTCCTCCCACTTTATTCTTCCTGGTCAAATTGTTTAGCTATTCTAGACCCATGCCTTTCCATATAAACTTTAGAATAAACTTGTCTATATCTATAAAAAATATACCGACAATTTTATAGAAATTTCACTGATTATATAGATCAATTTAGGGAAAATCGATACCTTTGCTATGCTGAGTCTTCTAATCTATGAATATAGTATGCCTCTCCATTTATTCAGGTCTACTTTGACTTATTTCATTTGTATTTTATAATTGTCAGCATACAGATACTGTATATATTTTGTTAAGTTTAAGCCTAAGTATTTCATTTTCTTTGGAGCAATTGTAAACGGCATTGTGTTTTAAATTTTATTTTCTGTACGTTCATGATTAGTACACAGAAATAAAATTTTGTGTGTGCATTGATCTTGTATGCTGCAACTTTGCAGAACTCCTTTATTATTTCTAAGAGTTATTTGGTAGATTCTTTGGCATTTGATTCCCAGACAATCATGTCATCTGCAAATAGAGACAGTTATTTTTCTTGCCCCATTTCAGTGAGGTAGAATTCAGCTAGAATTTCCATTACTATATTGAGTAAGATTGGTAAGAATAGTCATGCTTACCTTGTTCTACAACTTAGGGAGAAAGCATTCAATCTTTTCACCTGTAAGTTTGATGTTAGCCAGAGGTTTTTTGTAGATGCTTTTTATCAAGTTGAGGTAATTCCCCTCTAGTCCCAACTTGCTGAAAGTTTTTATTCATAAACATGTGTTTGGTTTTGTCAAATTTTTTTCTGCATCAATTGATGTGATCATATTACTTTTTTTCTTTTTCAGTTTTTATTATGGTGAATTACATTATTTTTCAATATTAAATCTGCCCTCCATTCCAGAGAGAAGCCCCACTTGACAAAGTATAATTACTTTTATATATTGTAGGACTCAGTTTGGTATCTTTTTTTTCGGGATTTTTGCATCTAAGTGGTAGCACATGCCTGTAATCCCAGCTACTCGGGAGGCTGAAGCAAGAGAATCGCTTGAACCTGGGAGGCGGAAGATATTTGTTTGTAGTTTTGTTTTCTTTCCTACTGAATTTGTTTGGTTTTGTTATCATGGTAAGAGTGGTTTCATCAAATGAGTTGGGAAGTGTTCTGTTTTCTCAAGAAAATTGTGAAAAAATGACGTTAATTCTTCTTCCACTGTTGGGTAGACTTCTCTAGTAAAACACTCTCACTAAATTATAATTAAACACTTCATATTAAGAAAAGTTTATAGCCAGATACCTAAATAGATAATATACTCTCAATTGCTGATTACAGGTTATTTTTCAAGTTTAAATCTCTGGATATTTCATTTTGGGGAGCTTTTAAGTTACAAATTCCATTTTCATCAGTGGTTCCAGGACTATTTAGCTTATGTATTTCATCTTACTTGAGTTTTTGTTAGTGTGTGGTTTTCAGAAATTGTCTATTTATTATAAGTGGTTGAATTTATGAACACAAAGTTTTTCCAAGTATTTACTTAAGTTATCCTTTTAATGACTTCGGGATCTGCAGTTTTAGTACCTATTTTATTCCCAATACTGGTGATTTGTGTCTTCTCTTCATTTTTGTCTAAATAATTTTAATCCAGACGTATTTTAATTATCTGTTTTCATTCCATTTTCATACTCTGTAAGGCTTTTTTTTTAATTAAAAAGTTATTTTTAGGAACAAGGTCTTTGTTTTTCAGGCTGGCATTGAACTCATGGGTTTAACTGATCCTCCCACCTCAGTCTCCTGGGTAGATGGGACTATGGGCGTGTATCCCTGCACCCAACTTTCTGTAAAGTTTTAATATGTTAAAAAAAGGAATAATAATAATAATAATAATAATAATAATAAAAAGAAAATAAATAAATAAATAAAAATGTTACTTAAAGGATAAAAAAAGGAATAATATTTTGGGATATTTTGAAGAGAATAATGGCTTCTTTTTAAAACACATACATTTATTGTCTAAAATTTCAAGCAACTTTAAGGAATATAGAGAAGTAAACAATCAACCCAAAATCTTTTCATCAAAAATGTCCCTTGGTTTATAATATTCCATAAATCTTCCTGTATAGAAAGAGATAAAAGTATAAGGTTATAACAAGTAGGATAAGTTGACAGATATACTTTTTCAAGTAGCATCCATATGTGGATGATAGCACACATGCTACTTTAAAACTAAATTATATTTAATCTTATTAAAATTAAATAAGAAAAGAACCTAAAATGTGCCTGCAGTAATCTCTCAACTTCAGAAAAAGGTTTTTTTCATATCAAGAGAGATAAGTTTGAAACATACTCGCTTAAAGGTAAGAAAAATAGACTGTGAAAAAAGCATGATGAGATCGGAGATGGGGTTTTCTAGCTATCTGCTGCAACTTTAATAATATACATTGACCACTTGCTGAGGAAATCATTATACTTAAAACTCCTTACAACTCCCTTCTTTCTACCTTCAGATTTCAGTAAGTTATCCAACGATACTGACATTGTCAAGGTTTATATTTATGTTCTGATTTAAAACTGCCAAACACAGTGGTTTAGTCTTAGATTTATTTTAAAATAAATATGATTATCATTATCACAACATTTGACCACAGCTTCATCGTTCATGAGATTTGTGTTTTAAATTTATCTCTTAGTTGTATAAATTTGATAATGAAGTAGAATATTATAAAAGTTTTTATCTGCTGTATATACTGATTTATTGCGTTTGAGAACAATTGACTGTTGCCTTGAAAATCTGAAGAACACCAGTGTAGGAAAATAAACATTCTTAGGTCACTCTTTCTTTCCCTTAGAACACCCTCAGGCATTGCTTGATGCTGTGAAGAAATCTAAATGCACAGTGACTTTCTTTTTCTTATATGTAAATTGCCTTTTCTGTCTGGATATTCAGAACATTATTTGTCTTTGAAGTTCTGTAACTTCAGTAGGATATATTTTAGGGTTAATTGTTCCAGGATGATTCTTTTTTTTCCCCTGAGACAATTGTGTTCTTTTGTTCTGCTGATCTAACACTCTCTATTTCAGGAAATTAACTTTTGTGTTTCTATTATATCTTTGATTACTTTTTTCTCTTCCATTTTCTTTTTTTTTTAACAGCAAAGGTTGTAAAAAGTGGTATTCTGGTAGATACGTAATAACCAGTTGTCTGAAAACAAACAAACAAACAAAACCCTGATTTGTAGCATTTGTCCATTTGTGTGGGGTAAATACTTCCACAGTGGCTGATTTCAAGCTGTTACTGAAAATGGAGTTAGGAAGCAGTACATATGCCCAATCAGCTCTTGCAAGCTGGTGAAAGCCAGCTCCTGCATGTTACTGGTTGTACATGTGTTGGATCTCCTTTGTTTGTATTTCATAAAAACGGTCTATGATTTGTTTTATATCTTATTTGTTAGTAGCTAAGTACTTGTCTATCTATCACTGTGTTTTCAGTGGTTAGTCTTTTTTTTCTTCCTATTCTCTCTTTCTTTCTCTTTCTTTCTTTCTTTTTTTTTTTGTAAGATGGAGTCTCCCTCTGTTGCGCCCAGGCTGGAGTGCAGTGGTGCAATCTCGGCTGCAATCTTTGCCTCCTGGGTTCAAGTGATTCTTCTGCCTCAGCCTTCCAAGCAGCTGGGATTACAGGCGCCCGCCACCACGCCTGACTAATTTTTTTGTATTTGTAGTAGAAACGGGTTTCACCATGTTAGCCAAGCTGGTCTTGAAGTCCTGACCTCAGGTGATCCATCCACCTTGGCCTCCCAAAGTGCTGAGATTATAGGCGTGAGCCACCACGCCTGGCCCTTAGTCTCTTACCTTTTGAGTGGTTTAATGGATTTTATTTTTCCCTGAACTCTGCTAGTTTATCTTTCATTTTAGTCTTATTGTCCATCTTTAAATCCTTATATTTCTTTATGGTGCTTTTAAAAAACATTATTCAGATTATATTGCCTTTCATTCCATTGAAACTTGGGAAAAAATATTTGTCTGAACTTTTTTTTCTGTTTCCTTGGGGGAATTCTTTAGAGACCTATTCTTTATATGCTTTTTGTTTATGTTCCTTGGAACATTCTTTTCCACCTCCTATTCTTTCCCTACCTCCACTATCTGAGCAAATGTCCTGCTTCCTTTCTAGCATCCATGCTGGTTCCCTTATGGTTGCGGATCATCTTTCAAGAATTCCAGCCAATTTGCCAGAGGCTGGAGAGACGGGTCAATGAGAGTCATTGTTTCACGGGTACGGAGTTTCAGGTTGGGAAGATGAAAAAGTTCTGGATATGGATGGTGGTGATGGATGCACAACAATGTGAATGTACCTAATATCACTGAACTATATACCTAAAAATGATTAAAATGGTAAATTTTATGTTTATATATATTTTACCACAATACAGAATTATTTTCACAGAAAAAAAAAAAAAAAGAATTCCAGCCACTTGTAGATGCATAGCATGGAGAAGGTAAAGAGAATGAGCTGGGTAGTCTGAACCTGGGTTCCAGTATGCTGTCTTACACATCCCTGTCAGCCAATCTACCAAGTTCTCCACCCCTCAGGTTCATCTTGTCACAGTTTTTGGTGTCAACAAGGTTGGTTGACATTAGTTTCTCATGAAATCTTGACTAGTCAGTAGCTCTGTTTTATTGAAAAATACACTTCTATTTACTATCAAACACTTATTCCTACCCCATTACAAATTACAAATACAGATTTTGACAGAGAAAATTATGTCTTAAATGGTAGACAATATAAATACATGCCTGTTCAATAAATCATAATTAAACTAGTCATATAAAAAATGCATACAGCCAGATACCTAAATAGATAGTATACTCTCAATGGCTGATTACAGGTTATTTTCCAACTTTTAAATCTTTGAGCCAGAGAGAAAGTCTATTACTTATTCAAAAATAAAGTTTTAAAATCTCTCTGACAAATCAGTAGAGTTCTATTTTGTGTGTTCAAAAGTGCTGTATTCAATAAATATATCAATGTGGTGGACAAAGGAATGTTTTGCCTAAATTCCCCTTAAGTGAAGGATTTGTTACTGCAGCCACAGGGACTGCAGCTGACAGAGGGCTTTAGCTGTCGTTACCTGTAGGAATTGCCAGAGCTACCTGTCTTAAGTTCATCCCCCTCCTAGGAACAGCCCATGCTCAATGATTGATGTGGATATAAAGGACTGACTATCTCAGACCAACTCATGGTCATTCTGAAGGATCACCCTAGCTAGTGAGCTCCCTAAGGGGCTGACAAAGACTGCAATTGGCTTGCATCACAGTTTAGCTTCTACTTCTGCCTGCTCCTGCTTCCTGTATCACTCCCACCCACAGATGTTGGTCCCTAGTCAAATACTGCAGGCTAAACCCTCAAGAAATGACATTACATATAAAGAAAACCCTTAGGAATTCATGCAATGCAGTATTTACAGAAATAGCATTATCATTCATCTATAATTTTTACCTTGCATGCTTCCAAAATAAATTTGAGGCAGCTAACAATCATCATCATATTTAACTAGCAGAAACAAATGTACAAACACAAACTTTATGTATAACAGGAAGGCTATTTTAAGTGATTAAAGTTCAATATTTCAAATAAAAATTTTAACTGATACTAACCAATGACAAATAAACGATATCTCAGTAAAAATATGTTCTGGCTTTTGCATCTATGTGAGCACACATATAAGAAAGTCAAAAGTAGAGAATATTTATGCATATAGTTGTGGGGGTGACAATGGTGGCAGTGGGTAGGTTGCTAGGGCTGTGTGCAGCTTTGAGAAGGAAGAGATGAGTGTGATACACAAGGACACGGGACTACTGAGGGAGAAAAGTAATCATCCATTTATCCTGTGGTTTCTGTTTTGATATGGCCAGTACGATATTAAAGTTACTAAGTGAATGGAAAACAAGCAAGGGGAAATGATAACTACTATACTATTAGATAGAAAACTGTCTAAGGTCATTGAGTATAATAGGGAACAGAGAGATACAAATCCTTATTTTGTAACCTGCTATCTAGTTATGGGATCAGATTCCATATCCACTACTAGCTCATAAGGTTACTCTTGTGGCAGCTGAAGACAGACAAGGGCGTGGCTTCTTCATTTCCAAGGGTGAAAACTCAGGACTACTTCGTGAAGGTCTTTCATTCACTAGAGTCTTGATAATGCTGGAGACTTCAAGAGTCTGGGAGGGCAGTAGGCAACTGGGAAGTTCAAGTTGAACCGCAAATATCGTTGCAAACTTCAGCCCAAACATCACTGAACACAAAGGCCTGCCATCTCTTGGTACAAAAATGCGCTCTATGTTTGTCATAATCTGTCAGCTTTCTTAACTAGGCAAGCCCAAGCTTGCTATTAGATGTACAATAAACACTTTGATGCCCAGTCTGAGTTTTTGTCCCAGCTCAGGAAAGGCAAAGGGACAGCCAAGGCAGACTGGTTCAGACTTGACCAGGGCAGCTCATCCAGCAACTGGCTTACTAGCCAGCTAGCAAAGTGAGCATGAAAAAGTCCAGGAATCCTTCTTCCCCTGGGCCTTCAATTCTAAATCAGACAGCAGCTAAGGAGAAGCTGGGTGGTCACAGCCTAGCCCCAGGAACACTCCTTCCAGGGAAGGCTCAGCAACCCCAGGCTGGAGGAGTCTCTGTGGACACGAGAGACCATTGCTGGGCTGGCGGATTGAAGCATAGCCACTGAGAGGTCACAGATAAGGGGTTCTCTAGATGTTTGCTACTCAAGAGTGGTGGGAGAGCCAGCAGCAGCATCACCTGCGAGGTTGTTAGGCTTGCAGAATCTCAGGACCCAGCCAATTGAATCTGAATCTGCATTTTAATTCACAGGCACATTAAAGTTTGAGAAGCACTGGTCCAGGTGGTGGCAAAGAGGCCAGCCCACTGTTCTGCTTCTCAGCCCCTCCTCCTCCCCACCTCTGCTAGCCTTTTAAGCAAAACTCAATCCTGCAATGGTCCTGAACAAAATTTCTGCAAATCCCGAGTGTTGGGGGAGAGGGCGTGCAGGAGCTGCCCCCGCCGGGGACGACTGGGAGTAAACGTGATTGGATTGGTCGCCTGCTCCAGCTCCGGGATCCTGCACCCTGAGTGTAGACACGCCCCCCGACCCTCCCCCTCACCTCCACCCCCGGCCGCCGCTACAGCCTGCCTCCCGCCGGCTGCCACGAAAACCCGGAGCAGCTGCGTACGCTCATGGACAGTCCTCCGAGGGGCGAAGCCGGGCAGCTGGGCATGCTCAGTAGCTGGGGGAGGTTTGGGTGGAGAGTAGAAAGCTGTGGCTCTGCCTCCTACCCCCTCCCGCTGGCCCCCGCCCCCCTTGCCCCTACCCAGCCAGTAGTAGTTCCCCAGCGTGCGCCCGGGGAGACCGGGAACATGGCGCTGGGAGCGCTGTAGCAGCTGAGAAGGGGCTGAGGCACCGCCGCTTCGCTGACAGCCGGCCACCAGGTAGGCAGGCGCGCCTGTCGGGGCTGCCTGGGTGGGTATCCGCGAGAGGAGAGGAGCCTGCGGGGATGCGCGCCGCTGGTACCCGGAGCATCTCTCTTTGCCGGGAGAGGATGCGAAGAGGACCACTGTGACAGCGCGATCCTGCATCTCCTAGGAGATGCAAAGGCTAGGGACCTGCTGCCTGGAGGGTAGGGATACGGGACCGCCCACCCTCAACCCATGCGCTACTATCCAGCCTGGGCTCTCTACCAACCAAATAAAGGATGGTTCCATTTTGCTGGGCGGGAGGGCGTGGAGGAGAACCCCAGATTCCAGCCCTGAGAGCGTGCTGATACCCCGAACCGCTCGCAAGCCCAGCACCAGTTCTTTGTGTGTATACAGCAGCGCACGCCCTGGGGGTGCCACGGCGCTGCTTTTCCCGAGAAGTGTTGGACATATTGCCAGAGCAGGATTCCCGTATGGTTTTTGTCTTTTGGCAGGTGTGGACTGGAGGATACAATAGCTGAGCCTTTATGAGGCTGTGTTTTCCTTTGTTATTTGTGTGTGTGTGTGTGTGTGTGCGCGCGCGCGTGTGTGTGTGCGCGCGCGCCTTGTGGGTTGTAACGGAGAGAGAGAGAACTTCTGCTTGTGGGCACCGTTGTGGGCAGGGCGTGGAAGAGGATCTCGGTTCCAAACTCTTGTCAAAATTGTGTGCCATGTCAGCCTCCTAGAGGGTAAACTTGATAAGTCCAGGGATCATCACTGCTCAGTTTGGAGGATAAGCGCGATCGCCCTTCTTGAAACCATGTGTGTGTATATGGAGCTTTCAACTCGGGCTGAGTTAATTGGTCAACATTAGATATCAATTAAGGGAACCTGAAACGCTGAGGCTATTTATGGTGGTCTTTTTATGGCCAGAATAATAAACAAAAAGAAAAGTTGGCACAAAGCCAGAGTAAAGTGTCATTGTTAATAGTTGATGACAGCTTGAAAGACTGAACACACTTTTAGGAAAATCAGGAAACCTGGCATTCTACGGAGTTCTACCAAGACATAGCCACAAGGTCTTAGGTAACTCACAAAAATCTTCTAGTGCAACCGCTTCTCTTCTGGGACTTGGAGGCTGTAGACACTCTTTCTCTTACCTGATGTAGGTGGACAAGATGCTTTTTAGAAGTCCCTCCTACACTAGAATTCTATGAAATTGACACCTTATAATAAGAGCTGTGCCACCTTAGATTTGTGTATCTGTTATATTCAACAGCACAACAACTCAGTGTTGGGGAGAAAGATAACCAGGTTAGTTAGGGAGAAAGGTAAATTTAAAGCATGGGTTTATTTTTTGCTTTATAATATAAAGGATGGGCATCTTAGAATATGAAGTTTGGAGACAGTTTCCTCTGCACTCACACTATTTTTATAGTCTTGTTAGGTGGCGAGAATGAGTCAGTATCATCAAAATGAAGTGGGGGAATACATAAGGAAAATGCATTTAAGTAAATTAAAGCCATAAATGTCCAGTCTGATAATACCTTGACTTGGAGTACGTATGTGCAAGGCAGATGCACTGCTAAATGGACGCAATATAAGCCAATGGCAGGTTCCTTGGTAATGTTGGCCTTAGACTAAAAATCTTGTGTTCTTCTGTGAATGGGTAGAGATTGTACTAGATATCTGCAGCTTGTTATTTTATTAATAAATATGTTTTAATTGCTGTTAATTAGATATCAGTTGAAAATTGATATCTAAGCATTGAATCAAATTGTTATCTAAGCATTGAAAATCTAGTCTGGTAGTGCCTCTCCACTCTGTCAGGACCTGCTGAAATGCTGTAGGTATGGCAGGCAGGTGTTTGAACTCTGACTCTTCTATGTTTAGCTTTGTGAGTCTGGGAAAATTATTTAACTTTCCTAAGCCTCAGTTTCCTCACTTATAAAACAGTCCTCGGAATAGTAAGACCTATCTAGATGAATAGATGTATGGATTAATCATAATTTAAACCACCAGGAGAATGGTGGTGACCGTTACGAGTAAGAGAGAAATGGATATTTACTGAACCTATGCTATGTGCCCTATATAATGATTCAGGCTCAAACATGTTAATTCCCTTAAATTTCCCAACTATATTAGTTTCCTAGGGCAGTTATAACAAGTTACCAAAAACTGGGTGGCTTAAAACCACAGAAATGTATTCTCTCATGGTTCTGGAGGCTAGAGGTCCAAAATCAAGGTGTTGTCAAGGCCATGCACCCTCCAAAACCTCTAAGGAAGGATCCTTGCTTGCCTTTGCCAGCTTCTGGTGGCCCCAGGTGTTCCCTGGCTTGTGGCAGCATAACTCCAATCTCTGCCTCTGTATTCACATGGCATCTTCCTCTCTATCTCTGTCCCTGTGTCCAAATTTCGCTTTTCTTATACGGACGTCATTCATATTGGATTTAGGACCTGTTCCTTATTCAATATGACCTCATATTAACCAGGTTACATTTGCAAATGCCTGATTTCTAAAAATCATATTCACAGGTTCTGGATGGGCATGAATTCTTGGGAGACACTCTTCATCCCAGTACACCAACATCCCTATGAACTGTGTTTAATGACAACATTAACATTATGTTAGCACAAGAGCAGAAGGTAAAGATAGAGTAGCATGGGTTCAGAAAATACTTTAAAGATTATTTAAGGGAACTAACCTATTTGCGGCTTTATATACACAACCATTGTAGGGAAGAGCAGAGTTCAAAGGTACCTCATTTATGCAAGACAACCCAGGACCTGGGTCTTCTAGAGTATCTCAAACATACTGTGTCCCAGTTGATTTGTTGATGTTGCCTTCCATCCTTTTTGCTACCCTTCCAAGCAAATGCAAAACAAACAAAATGAATTAAATAACAAAAACAATAATAGCAACAAAGATAAGCTAACAACTTTCTAGTCCTTCTTAACCTGGTAAATGGCACCACTGTCCATGGAGTGGCTTTAACCAGAAACCCAAGAATCACCTTTGGCATCTCCTTTCCCTTGACCCTCCACATTTAAAACCATCATGCCATCTTATAAATGCTATTTTCTATATAGATCTCTAAATACATCTTGATAAATTCTTTCTATCCCCACCACCACCACTATCAAACTGCAAGCTATCATCTCTTACCTGGACCACTAGTATAACTTCCTAACAAGACCCCTGATTCCTTGCCTGGCTCTTCTAATCCTTCATCCAGAGCAGATAGAATAATGTCAGTTCCCTACATAAAATACCACCCACACACCTGGGACAGATTCCAGAGACTCCTAGAGCCTTTGATACTTGGCCAGCCTCATATTGTGCATCTCTTCCTCTTGATGCTGTCACACTGACCCTCTGTCTGTTTCTGGAACATCCCCAACCATCTTCCCTCTATATTTTGCCAGTCTGGGTCATACTCATCCCTTGGGCTTCCTTGACCTCTCTTCTCCACCAACCCAAATCTCTCATCATCCTTTTACTTTTATTCCACAGCACTTATTCCAGTTTGCAAATGCCTGTTTGTTTGGCTATGTCTGTAAGCTCTATAATGGCCATTTATTTTATGTCTTATATGCAGAAGGTGCTCAATAAACGTTTGGCGAATGAGTGAAGGAATGAATACTCTGCCTCATAGCATTTTCCTGTGCCAACTTCAAGATCTGATTTTTAGAAGGTTTTTTTTTTCTAGTATAGAAAGAGCAATTTAGAACCTTATTCTGACTTCAAAAGGAGAGTATTCTTGGCTTTAACAAATGCATCTTTTAAGAACTGATTTAGGCTAGAAGTTAAGAATTGAGTCAAAATATTTTTTTGGCAACTGAGGTTTTTGTAAAAATACATCAATCAGTCAACAAATATTCTGCAAATATTTATTGCATGTTTATATTTGCCATGCTAGGCCCTTGGAAGACAATGGTGAACTAGACTTTCTGTCTTCTGGAAATTAATAGTAAACAATAAATAATAATCATTATGTATAATAATAAATAAGTAATACATTTAATTATTTGTTGAGCTTCTGTTATATGCCAGTGTCTCTTCAATTCCTGTCCATAATCATCACTATAACCCTCTAATCTTTCCCAATAACACAGGACCCCACACTTACTAGGAGCACAACAAATATTTTGTGAATTAATAATTTGTTGGTACTATTATTCTGATCTTTTGAAATAGGAAATGTATGCTTATCTGGGGAAAAAGATATCTGCTCATATATAGAAGAGCACGGAATTGCTTTCTCACTATATCTAGGTGGGCAATGTTTTATTTTAAAAATCATCCTGGCCATTATCTCTGGAGTTAAATTAGGAGACAAATTGCTCTTTATATGGCAACAAGTTCCTGGTGTGTTTCTGTCAAAATTCTGAATTGTTTTATTTCGTTTAATTGTCTAAATTTGTCCTGTTTAATCCAAGTGAGAAGTGACTTAATGTCTCTCATTCAGAGCCCTTTTTGTAGTTTTGAATAGTAAGACTGAGTGCCCAAGGGAAATGAATGTAGTTCAACAGAGGAACACATGTTATGTTTTAGATTTCTAAAGTGGCTTCAATTTCAGACCTTTATATTAGTCTCATAAAAGGGTGATTTTTAAAAATAAATAGTAAAATAGCATTTAATGCCTATGCTTAAGTAAAGTTTTTAATATAAGTAACCAAAAATTAGACAATGTGCCTTGATTTTGTTTAAAAGTGATGGATACACAATGGGATCAATTAAAACCTAAAGGAACTAGTACAAAATTTCAGTAAGGTTTTTGGTTATAACATACGTGTTCAAAAATCGATGGCCACCCAAAATGCCAGTGTTTTACTAACTAAAAAGTAGAATGGAAAATGATTCTATTCATGAATTCACAAATATATAAATTGAGTAAGAAAAATAGGAAACATGCATAAAATACTTGTGAATAATAAGAAATACATAAAAGCCTTTGTAGAAAGCTGTACAATTTTACTCAAACCAATAAACTGAGAAGCAAACAAAGAAAGACATGCTTTGGTAGAAAGATGAATATTATGAAACGGTTATTTTTCCCAGATCAATTATATAGTTTTATTACATTGGGATTTGGGAGGACCTTACAAAATGATTCTAACATCCATCTGGAAGAATCACTATATAAAAATAAAAGAAAGCTTTTCAAAAGAATAGTAGTGGTGGTGGGGGAGGTGAGTGGTGGTGGTAAGATGGGAGGTGGTGGTACATACAGGTGGTGTGGGGAGTGGAGTTCTGGGGGTGGTGGAGGTGGGGGGAAGTTTGATGGTGGAGACGAATACATGAAGGTGGTGGGATGAGGTGGTATGGGTGGGGGTGGTGGGTGGTAGATGTGGGTGGTGGGGGGGTGAAGGTAGCTAGATGGGAGCGGTGGTGGTAATGGGTGCCATAGTTGAAACAAAAGTAAATTTGATCATTGACTACAATCATTATAACAATGTAGTACTGGTGTAAGAATTGATTAATAGCTCAGTGGAATAGAAGAGCCTGGAAACAGATTTAGGTCATTCTTAGAACCAGAAATATGACAGAGAAGGCATTATGAAACAGTGAGGAGTATTTGACAAAAACGTCATGGAAATTGGCTAAGTGTATAGAAAGCATTCAACTAAGAACCTCTGTTTACATGACCCTCCAAACAAAATTCTACATAAATTGATAAGTTTATATGCAAGGTGGAAAACAAAGCTAGAATAAAATATTTAACGAATTTTAGGGGAAGTACTTTTTAAACATAAAATCAATGGGAAGAATTACAGCGCAAAATGAAGATTTGAATATATTTTAAACTTTCATATGCAGCAATGCATGCATTTTAAACAGAACAGAATCATGGAAAACAATATTGACACCAAACATGACATGACAGTTCATGATAGCCCTGAGCAACTCTTGCAAATCAGTGAGTAAACAACAGCACCCCAATAGAATTGTCCAAATATCTGAATGCATAATTCAAAAGGAAGAAATAAAAGACCAATGCACACGTTTAATAAATGTTATTACTATTAATCACAGAAATGCAAATTAAAATAACAATGAGGTGCCGTGTTTTATGTGTTAAATAAGTAAAAAATACAAAAAATAAACTCAATACTGGCAAGGATGCAGTGAGAAGGACAATCTCTTTCATTACTTGTGGTGGGAGGGTTACATAATACAACCTTCCTACAGAAAAGTTTAAAAATACTTATCAAAATGTCTGCCAGGCACGGTGGCTCATGCCTATAATACCAGCACTTTGGGAGGCCAAGGCAGGTGAATCACTTGAGGCCAGGAGTTTGAGGCCACCCTGGCCAACATGGGAAAACCCCATCTCTACTAAAATACAAAAAAATAGCTGGGTGTGGTGGCAGACTCCTGTGATCTCAACTTCTTGGGAGGCTGAGGCAAGAGAATCACTTGAATCTGAGAGGTGGAGGTTGCAATAAGCCAAGATCGCGTTACTGCGCTCCAGGCTTGGGTGACAGAGTGATACTCTGTCACCATTAAAAAAAAAAAGAAAATTGCCAAAAGCTTTTAAAAGTTTAAATTATTTGACATACTATTCCTCTTGTTTTTTATTTTATGTTTTCTTTTGTCTTTGGTAAGGAAGTAGTTGCAGGTAAAATTGTGTATTGTAATATATTTCATAGTAATAAAAATTAAAAAGAACCTATATAACTAGAACTTGGGAGCTTGGTAAAGATATTTAAGGTCCCAAGATAACAGACTATTATATAGGTATTAAAATTAATTATTTTGAAGATTATATAATGACATGAAACAAACTTCACCACAATTTTAAGTGGAAAAAAACAAAATGCACTACTACATATATTGTATTGTTAATATGTGTTTTGTGAAATGAAAACATCATGCAGGTATATTTAATAAAACAGAAAAAAATTAAAAAGTTAGGCAATCTCTGGGTGGTGGAAATATGGATGGCTTTTATTTTGTTACACTTTTCCAAATTTTAAAAACTAGTAGACCGGGCGTGGTGGCTCACACCTGTAATCTTACCACTTTGGGAGTTGGATGTGGGTGGATCACTTGAGCTCAGGAGTTTGACACCACGCTGAGTAACATGGCAAAACCCCATCACTACAAAAAATACAAAAGTTAGCCGAGTGTGGTGGCGCACACCTCTGATTTCAGCTACTCAGGAGGCTGAGGTGGAAGGAATGTCTGAGCCCATGAGGTGGAGGTTGCAGTGAGCCAAGATTGCGCCACTGCACTCCAGCCTGGGCGACAGAGTGAGGCCCTGCCTTGAAAAAAAAAATTAGTCAATGATGTGTTGTTTTATGAATCAGAAAAAAACCCCCACTATTTTACAAATAAACAGTGATATACATTTAGGTTGTAATTATTATTTTATGTAACAAACATTCATTGATTATATCTTGCGTCAGGGGCTCTGCCAAGTGTATCAGCAATGACTCTTAGATTGCATGCGAATGAAAGAAACTCTGCCTAACTCCAGCAAAAGGAATTTACTAGAAGGATATTAGGTAGCTAAAAGAATTGCCAGGAATGTGGCGGGGGATGGGGAATCCCAAACACACGCGCGCGCGCGCACACACACACCCCAAAACAGCTTGGAAGCAGATGAAGCTAGTCAGCTCCAGGTCTAGATATCAGGCACTTTGGAAACAGACTCCAGCCAAGAATGACTTGTTCAGAGCTTGACCACAGTCCACTGGCTGCTATGCTTGGGGTTCTTCCCCCACACCCAGCCCACTGGGCGTGGGATAGGAGGGAGGGGGGTGCCTTGATTAGTCGACCCACTACCCCTTTCCAATGAAAGAAACACAAGAGATGTGATGGATGCTAAAAAGCCAAAACCAAACCAAAACAAAACAAAAAAAGACAACAGAAATGCCCGTTACCCTAGGACTTAGGGTTAAACAGGGTTGAATACCACTCATCCCTCTCTTCGCCTCCCATAGGAAACATTTGCTATGACATGGGAGTTTAACTTAAGGTTCATGGTCTAATGTTCACTGTGATGTGCATCATTGAAGGTGCAATGTGGGTGCCCCACACAGAAGGTACTTTTTCCTCTTGGAGCCAGTAGTGACATGTCAGGAAGAGTGTGGCTTTTCAGCTTGATCCTTATATACCAGCAGGAATTTTGAAAGGAAGGTCCCGTTTTCTCAGGTAACAGAAAATCCTAGAAAGGTATAATCTGAAAGAAACAATGAAGCAGAAGCAAGAGGTATAATTTGGAAATAGGTCAGGCACCAACACAGGTCTAGCCTTCTTTTCTGAATGATCTTATATTCAGCAAGCCCAATAGTCATGTTTGAGTTTGGTTCACCATGAATACCAGCCTCTTGGTTCAATTAACTTTGGTTGATAAAGTTATTATTAACTAAATATTAAAAGATCATATTTAGATCAGTGCATATTCTTACTGCAGTTCTCATGATAAATAGGAAATGTCTGTGGCTGTCCAGGCAACTTAACAATCATGTTGTTGCTTTTATAACTCTTTATAAACTTTTCTGTGAAGAAAGATGACTTGTAAGTGGAAGAGAAAAAAGAGGTAATTGTTCTTCACTTGCACTAAAAACAGGACAGAGAAAATAATCTTAAATTAGCAAGAGAGGTCCCTGTCCCGGTCACTGCATATTAGAGGGCTCTGCTACTCTGCACTCCAACTTCTCAGCACCTGGACAGCCCTGCTCCTCTGCAACAAAGACCCCGCGTTTCCCCTTGAGCCCTTTGCCTCCTTCTGAGCCTTGCTCTGCATAGCTGGGACCTTGGAATTCACTGCTCATGGGGCTCCTGGGCCCAATGGGGGCTGAAAAAAAGACTGTTGGTGGGAGGTGTAAGTGGAGCTTGGACTTGTGGACTTTGTAGTCTCCACACAAGTGCTGGAGGCCATGGTAGAAAGAGAAAGGGATGGGGAGGGGAGCAGAGACTGGGTCTCCTTGCTTTGCTATGTTCCGGAATTTAAGTACTCTAAATTTAAATCTGGCTTCTACGTTGTTATGAAGGCATATTTGTTAAGCCAGGAAGATATAACACATTTAAATTAACATTTTTTAGCTTGATTTATGGTATTTAAATATTGAGATCTGTAACATGTGGGACTCCTTTTGTACTCTTGTCTCTCAAATGTTAGGATCAGGCCTGCTCAGGTAACTGTTTTAGAAAGGTAACACTCAATTGTTGAGACACACATGCATAATTAGCTAATCATGCAACAGCAATGTAGATTATAAGAAAAATAGATTATACTTTTTGTGACTAAAGCTAACATATTGAACAAGATGGGTTAAGCCCACATCCAAGTATTTTACCTATGTATATTAATTAGTCTTCATAAGAGCACCATAAAATAGGTCACTCAAGGCAAAATATCATGCAGCTAGATAGAGTCAAGAAGCTCCGGATCATCTGAATCCAAAGGCCATAAACGCTGTGGTATACAACAATTCAATGGATAAGAAAAGTTTTCTTTGAGGTCCTTGAACCTCCGATAATTTAAAAGTCACTGGATTAATCAACCCACTTTGACTCTCCAATACTCTCAAATCCTCAGATTCAGCATTTCTGTTCATGCAGATTTCCTCATGAAAAGGGAGAGTAAATGAATGGACTGCCTTGCGGTGTTTGGTATTGTGATTAACTGAATGTTCCAAACCAAAAATCAATATTTGGTTGCTTGTATAAGAAGCAAATTTAACTTACATTTTAAAACAGATATCCAGTTGTGGGATTTCCTTTGATAATTTTCAATGGAATTACCATTGTGTCATTGATGATAAAGGTAAATTGGCCATAAGGAGTACCTTTGTTTCTCTAAAGTACTGGTTCATACCCCTACTACTCTTCTACTACCCTATTTTCCAACTGAACCAAGAAGACTTTCTGCAATCAATATTGGTTCCATCACTTTTGATAACAACTTACATAATGGGGGAAGGAAAGGAAGAAGGGAGAGAAGGGGAAAGAGAAAAACAGAGAGAGAGAGAGAGAAACTCCCACCTTTGGTTCCAAATATAAGATCTCTGATAGACACAACAGTTATTAGCTTCATTTCCAATTAAAATTCAAGTTTGGCATACTATTTAAGAAATTCTTTAGCTATTTTCTAGAGGGAACTTCATGTGTTTGCTTCTAATGGTCACTGGAATCGTGCAAATGGTGTTTGTATAATACTGTTTTTTTAGCTAATTGTTTTTAGCTGTCAGCTGTGTTGCCCCCTTATTTTATAGCTACATTACAGTTTACTGACCCAGGAAGTGAACTTCCTGGAAGAATAGAAAATTCACACTTTATTTGTTTAAAAGAAAGATTCTTCCTCTAAAGTAGGAACAGTTGCTATGTGGGTATGATTTAACTTCTAAAAATAAAAACACTGATGGAGGAGGGGGATTTAAAAAAATTTACAGAAACAACTTAGAGTTTTTCTCATCCTGGTGGTTTTTAGGACAATGTTCTCTCTTCTCTAGGTATTAGAGATAGAGAAACAAACAAACAAAAAGAATTTGCCAATAATATTTGAATAATAGTTATTCACTCCTTGAGTTAAGTAGTGTTTTAACCCTTTTTGAGGGTTTTTAAGATAACAGGTACCTACCTGCAGGTTGTGTGCTCTCTCTTTCAGAGTCCAAGTAGAGTCTACTCTTCTCCCACCCTTACAGCCAAGCAGTATCTAAATTGCAACTTAGCTGGGCGCGGTGGCTCACGCCTGTAATCCCAGCACTCTGGGAGGCCAAGGTGGGTGGATTACCTGAGGTCAAGAGTTTGAGACCAGCCTGGCCAACATGGTGAAACCCTGTCTCTACTAAAAATATAAAAAAATTAGCTGGGCATGGTGGCGCACGCCTGTGATCCCAGCTACTTGGGATGCTGAGGCAAGAGAATCACTTGAACCTGGGAGGCGGATGTTGCAGTGAGCTGAGATCGCGCCACTGCACTCCAGCCTGGGCGACAAAGCAAGACTCTGTCTCTAAATAAATAAGTAAGCAAATAAATTGCAACCTAAAAAACATTTTTTGCATGTGCCCTTCCCTGTCTCCACTGCCAGTCCCCTTTGCATCTCTCAATTAGATCTTCTGTCAGTCTGCTATCTGTTCTCTTTCATTCCTACCCCCAAAATGATCTTCTGTTATCTGAGTATCACCCCTTCACTGAAAACTTTCTATCCAGCTACCACCTTCCCCCACCCCGCCCCTCCCCCAAAATCCTCCCACATGGTTCTAGATTGTTCCTCTCAAACAGTCATCACAATGTTTTGTAGATTTTTTTTTTTAACTTCCTTCTTGCACTAAACTGGGAACTCTTCTAAAGCAGGCATCTTGTTTCTTCACCTTTGTATCCCTAGCACCTGGCTTTACACCTACACATGTCAGGTCTTTAATAAATGTCTATGGATGAATGGATATTACCCAGGCTAAAAAATTTGAATGCAAATGTGAAAAGGCGGTGCCATGATTTAAAAGGCCACTCAAGGCAAAATATCACGCAGTTAGATAGAGTCAAGAAGCTGAGTCAAACCCTGTATCATCTGAATCCAAGGCAATCAATGCTGTGGCATACAGCAACTCAGCAGATAAGAAAAGTTCTGTTTGGAGTCCTAAACAAAAATTGGCTAATCTAAAATTAACTAATCTAAAAGTTATCTCATCCATTTTCTTTAAAAACACACAAACTAGTTTCACACTAATACTAGTTTTCTATTTTCTGTGAATAAAAAAGAGGTAGAGAGAAAGATTAAACCCTCTACCTGTTTCTTGTTGGAGAAAGACAAAAATTCCAATATTGGATATGGGTATAAGGTAGAGATTCTAAACACATGGAAAAGAGAGAAAGTGGTGAAGCAAACTATAAGCTGAGAGCTGGCCTCCCCACAATAGAATAAATAAACTGAGCTTCTTGAAAAACATTGAGAATAATTATTTGATTGCTAGATGCAGCATAACACCTACTGCTTTATTGTCCCAGACCTGGTATGAATATGCCTAATTGGTGGTGTGATTCCTGCCCAATTATCACTTGATTTGTATGTTGAAAGCTGGGGTTTTATATGGTTCTGCCCAAGTCTTCGGCACCAATATTTCCATAGCGACAGATGCACTATAAAATGAGGAAGAAATCGGAAAGTTTGGGAGAGAAATAAATCAAAGCGAGTGATCCCAGCAAGAGATTCCCCAGGGTGAGTCCCAAGGGCTTTTCAGGCTTGTAGTCAGATATATTTGCGGCAGAATTCTCAGAGATAGAAGATTCTAGGATGATAAATGCCAGGGATTTTTTAAAGCAATATATGGATACTATCTATGACAGCAGTTACCTTGTGTGCTTCAGCTTGGATTTCTAAGGCAAGTTCCTGTGTTGGCATATTAGGAGTCTACACTGGTCGAAAGAATCACTTACCAGTTAGAGTCTACTAACCCCTAGGTAACAGGATATGAAAACTGGAGATTTTTACTATCTTTGAAATCGAATTGAGCTATCCTTTTAAAGCTGGAAGGTGTAGAACGCTGTGAATTCTATTAGGTACTAAATATTTGACTATGTCAATTTAGAGCAGTGTCTAATTTTGTGGTATAGATGTGTTCTGTTTAACACAGACAGTGTGAAATTTCCCAGAAAAAAAATATAGATTTCTGGCTTCTCTTATTCAAAAAATCACACACACAAATACAGACACATACACATAGTTGCAAAATTTGTCAACACTGACCATTTTTCTTCATGGCAATCATTTGCTGTAGCTGAGTAGCAGCTGCCTCTAACATGGATCGGTCATGGAGTCTTCACTTTGTCACAGTCCCCATCACTCCCTACTGCCTATAATCAGGCCATTTTAATTGTTTATGTTACCCTCTTGGTCATTAAAGTCTTGAATTTATAACCTTTGAATTTGAGTGAATATAATTCAAATTATAACCTTTGAATTGCTCTATATTTTTGGATCATTTTATCCTCATATATTGTGTCTTCTTAATCTTGCTTCCCAAAAATATGGACCAACTTATTTAACAATTTAAATATAAGGCAAATGACATTTTAGAAAGATGCATTTTAAAAATTTTATCCTAGAAAAAAAAATTAGAAGTAAGACTTTATGCTGGTATGAAGTTTATTTAAAAGCATAGAGTTTAGAGATATTTGGCGAAAACATTTGCATAGTTAAATAGGCTGCTGCAACTACTTTTTCAATATTTCTTTCAACACTGGACAATTTTTTAAAAATTTCTGTTGTGTTTTATTTGAACTAAACTGAAATGGAAAAGAAATCATCTGGTTTTAAGCCTGCTGGAAGTAGGGATTATCAAAACGCAAAAGGATGGTATCATACTTCATGTGATATTGTCATCTGGAAAATATAAAACATCCATAATGCAACTGTGCCCACAGCAGTGAAGTAGAACCTTATAAATGATATGCATTCTATAGAATGGCTGGAAAAATCTCAAAATCAATATTGGAATCACCCAGGGCGACTAAGAATAATAATATCACTGTACCTTACTAAAAAATAATGAAAAACAAGTGAGATAGAAAATTCCAGAGTTGTCCCTAGAGTTTTTATTTGCTTGGGATAGAAGGGTGATAACAGTAGCTTCCCATTTCTTTTCAGACCTCAATTTTATTTTAAACACAGAGCACAGTCCACCCACTGAAAAGAATTTTCTTTTCTACAAAGACCAGGGTGTGCAATGACTGTGAATATCACTGTAAAACAGAAGAACATTTGGCTCTAAGTTACTCACTTAACTAGTAGGATTAAAACAAGATAACTGGATCTGTCTATTAGGGTGGTGTCTGTTTATGTCTGCTTTCTCCTGTGAAGACTAGATTAAAAAATAGGAAACAGATATTACAATGAATATTCCCAACGAGTCGCTCACCCATTCAGCAGCTGCACCTTGAGTACTATTCTGCTTACTTCAGGTGGCATGTACCATGAGGAGTCATATCAATGAACATAGAAGATAAAAATGTTCTTCTGTGAACATAGAAGACAAAAAAAGAAGGAGAGACAGACAGGAAACAGCATAATAAATAAATGTATAGAATGCCAGAAGGTCATCAGTGCTTTATAAAATAGAGTGGGATGAGGGAAATCAAAAGGGCTGTGATGGGTGGCAGTAAAGGGCGTGATTTTAAATAGGATGGTCAGAATAGGTGTAATTGAGAAAGTGACATTTGAAGGAGGAGAGGAAATTGCCATGTAGATACACATGGGACAGCATCCCAGTTAGGGATGGGGACCGTTTTTGCAGTGCACTCCAAATTTCATATGATTTGTCTGCTGCAAAGACCCTCACGTTTTTTCATTTGGAAGTAGAATTTTAGTGCTGGTTGAAACCCTAACCTCATTCTAATGCTGCTAAGGACACCATTGCTCCAGAGCTGCCAATTCTTCTCTAGATAAACCATAACTGCCTTTTGGAAATTTTTTTTAAGAGACAGGGCCTCACTTTGTTGCCTAGGCTGGTCTTGAACTCCTGGCTTTAAACAATTCTCCTGCCTATGGCCTCCCATAATTATAATTATGCTGTAATTATAGGCATAAGCCACCACACATGGCCTTCCTTTTGGAGATTTAATATTCTTTTTCCATTTTGGTTTAATTCAAATGAAACACAGCAGGGATATTTTTGAAACTGTCTAATGTTTGAAAAGTATGGAATTATGACACATACTAGGTATTTGTTCAGTTTTTTGTTTGGTTATAGAAAGAAAAGATGTGCCTCAGAGTTAGAACAATGATTGAGCAGTAACCAAGTTCTTTGAACATGTATTATATGCCAGATATTTTGTTATATATTTTGTAAACACTATCTCATTTAATTCTTGCAGTAGGCTTATAAGTTAGGTGTTATCACTATTCCCATTTTATGCCTAGTAAATAGCAGATTGTGCTGCCTTGCTCTGTTGATTAAGATTAATCTTCTACAAGCATTAAAAAAGGTAAAAAATATTTTCTCAAGTTCTAAGTGTAATTCCTTTAATTTCCTCTATTTCAGTTAGGATATCCCCCCAGAAACAGACCTTGAGGCAAGGATTCAAGAGCAAGTAGTTTACTTGGAACGTTCGTGGAATACCATTAAGAGAGAGGGAAAGTAACACATAGAAGGAAAGTTTATTAGTCTGTTCTCACACTGCTAATGAAGACATACCCAAGACTGGGTAATTTATAAAGGAAAGAGGTTTAATGGACTCACAGTTCCACATGGCTGGGGAGGCCACACAATCATGGTGGAAGATGAAGGAAGAGCAAACGATCGTCTTACATGGTGGAAGGCAAGATTAATTGTGCAGGGGAACTCATTTATAAAACCATCAGATCTGTGAGACTTATTCACTACATGAGAACAGTATGGGGGAAACCACCCCCATGACTCAGTTATCTCCACCTGGCCCCACCCTTGACATGTGAGGATTATTATAATTCAAGGTGAGATTTGGGTGGGGACACAGCCAAACCATATCAGAAACTGTCAGTCCATTCCTGCTGCTATAACAAAATACATTAGACTGGGTACTTTTTAAAAAATAGAAATTTATTTCTTATAGTTCTAGAGGCTTGGAAGTCCAAGATCAAGGCACCAGCAGATTCAGTGTCTGGAAAGGGCTTCTCCTCTGCTTCAAGATGGCATCTTGTTGCTATGTCCTCCAGAGGGAAAAGGATGAATGCTGTGTCCTCACATGACAGAAGGGTAAAAAAGGGATAAACTTCCTTCCTCAAGCTTTTCTTATAAGGACACTAATCTCATCTATGACAGTGGAGCTCTGATCACCTGATCACCTCCTAAAGACACTTAGTATAATTACCTTCAGGTTTAAGTTCCAACATGTGAATTTCAGAGGGACATGTACATCTAAATCATAGCAGAAAGGCTGCCAAAATTGGAGTATTAAAATAGAGGAACTGGGAAATAGTATAAAACTCATGCCTCCAAATCAGTCCACCCGAAGGGGAGGGAACTGAGATATTTATATACCAACTCCCATCAGTCATTAGTTGAAGGCTGTTCCCAGAGAATGTTAGTTTCTCTGTACTTCCAAACTTCTGCCTGCCAAACTTCAGAGATCCTTTAGAAGTTGTTGTAAGAAAAGAAAATTTATCTTCTGCTAGTCAATTGTGAGCTATTGATTGGGCAATTTATTAGTGTAGACAAGAGCATTCCATGTACAGTGGGTAAAAGAGCATTGAGCCAGAGTGTTAAGTTGCCCTCAAAGTCATTTCCAAATGAACAAGATGATATAACTATAGGGGCTCAATTGTACATAATTAAGCAGGGAGCTGTTATTATAAACGCATCTAATGTTGAAAAATGAAACAGAAGTAAGGCTACAACTGACCTTGTAATGAAACAGAAAGATAAAATATTCCTGAGAGTAAATCATTTGCCTGTGTAATGTAATGTAATTGCTTTATTTTATTTATTTATTTTTTTGAGACAGAGTCTCACTCTGTTGCCCAGGCTGCAGTGCAGTGGCAGGATCTCAGCTCACTGCAACCTCCGCCTCCTGGGTTCAGGCAATCCTTCAGCCTCAGCCTCCCAAGAAGCTGTGACTACAGAGATGCACCACCATACCTGGCCAATTTTTTGTATTTTTAGTAGAGATGGGGTTTCACCATATTGCCCAAGCTGGTCTCGAACTCCTGAGCTCAGGCAATCTGCCTGCCTCAGCCTCCCAAAGTGCTGGGATTATAGGCGTAAGCCACCACACTGGGCCTGCATTCTTGTAGGGTACTGGTGGACCAGTTGATAAGCTGTATCTTCCATGGCATTATTTGGGAACTCTATATCCCCAAAGATGTTGTTCATGCCCATGATCATTTTTAGGAATAGCTATCTTGAAACTTGGGAAAGCTGGAGAATATATAATACAAAATGATTTTGAGTCTGTCTTGCAAGAAACCCCAAACCAAAAATAATTTTGCATGGAGAAAGAAGAGAATGTAACCAGTATGCTGAGAGCAGAAACGCAAGTGTTAGTCCTCTGTAAGTGTGGATAAACAGTAAATGTCAGTGAATTTTAACTGAGTGATAAAGTGTATTTGATCAGGAAAAAGTGAAGAATGGATGTTGGGCAGTTAGCAGCCTGAAGTAGGATCTCAAAAATAACCCAGATGGCTTTCTTGATGAGAATGTATCAGTTGAGGTCATTTAGGATAGTAGAGACGGTATTTTAAAATTGTGGAGCAAGAAGGGGATCCAAAGTTAGGTCATATCAGTGATTGCCAATAGGATATTCAGGTTAGGCAGGCTACAAATTATTGTGTTCTGAAAATAATCACAGTTAACCTTGGACTTGAGATATGGGTGGGTTTTAAGAAACTCATCATCTTTTTTTTGTTTGTTTGACAGAGTCTCACTCTGTTGCCCAGGCTGGAGTGCGGTGGCATGATCTTGGCTCACTGCAACTTCCGGCTCCTGTGTTCAAGCAATTCTCTTGCCTCAGACTCCCGAGTAGCTGGAATTACAGGTGCCCACCACCATGCCCAACTAAATTTTGTATTTTTAGTAGAGATGGGGTTTCACCATGTTGGCCAGGCTGGTCTCAAACTCCTGACCTCAGATGATCTGCCCGCCTAGGCCTCCCAAAATTCTGGGATTATAGGTGTAAGCCATCGCACCTGGCCATTATCATTGGTATGGACAGGAAACCTGTTTTACACACGAGAGGGCACCATGGGTGCTAGAGTTTCCCACTTGGGGTAACAGAAAAGTGTTCAAAATTTCTGGTGTTCCTAAAAGAATAAAGAGAAGAAATTTGGGGAGAGCTATCAGGGCTGGAGGAAGAGTGGTGCTTAGGGGCTTTGCATCACTGACATTGAGCCTTCCTTTACCACCTTGGATTACTCTAATTGTTGAACCTGAGTGTTACAGTTCTGCTGTTCCCCTGGTTCTCATTTCAGGGCTCCCTATTCAGTTCCTTTATATTCAGGGCCTCCATGTTACACAACTTCAGAGGACAACAGTCACATGCGAGGTGATTCCACTTTTGTTGTGCCTGCCTTGGTCCATACTTTGTAAAATGGGTCACCTTTCTTCTTAATTATGTGTGTTTTGTTCTCCTTCTTTGTCCCATTGGACTGGAAGAGGCAGGAGGGAAGAGGCTAAATTTTATCTAGTTAAGTTAGAGCATCTTGCATAGCACCTTCCACGTAGAGTTGCTCAATAAATTTTTACTAAACAAATGAATTCAATAAGAATTCTGTGACCTACTGAGACTTATATCTCCTTTAATCCAAATAGCAGCCCCATGGGGTACATATTGCCTTCATTTCTCCTTGGAGGAGATGAGGAGTAGATCAATGAATGGAGGCAGTGAGTAAAAACAACTCTTTCAATAAAAATAGGTTGTGGCCCAATTTAATTAGACTCTAAAATAAAGTAGGAGAGGCCTTCTGCATATAGGGGAAATCTGAGTTTTATAAAATGCATTTAAAGAAAATAAGCTTTCCTTCTCCTTATTTTTAACTCTCAAATTCATTTTCATGACAGTTGATATTATGAGGAGGAAATAATGAATCGATTTTCTATAGATTAAACTTGTCTTTGCAGCTGGATGTTATGGGAAGCAGGGAGTATCTTCAACAGGATTCTTTTGTTTGAAAGGGACAGAAACCCGACTCAAAGTGGATCAAGAAAACTAGGAATTTGTTGACCTGTATAGCAGAAACATCCAGAAATACAGTTGGATAGGGAGCTCAAAAACATTATCCTGGTGCCATTTCTTCCCCATCTTTCAGCTCTGAGTGTTTCTGTATAGTTTTCTTTCTCGGGCAAGCTCTCTTATTTTCCTGGCAACATGGACAGTCCCCCTACAGCTCTTGGGTTTAGATCCTACTGATCTCAAAATCCAGCACAAAAATACTCTCTAGCCCAATAGTTACAACAAAAGTCTCAGGATTGAATTTCAGTGGTTCCAATATAACCTTTGTGGGTCATGTGCCAGTACCGGTTCCTTGTCTAATTACTGTAGCCTGGGGAATGGGTGACTTTTGTATTCCCTCCTGGGTCGAAACCAACCCCTAGAGTCAGAAATCAGAGTGGAGTTACTTTCTCCCAAACCACCTTGGTAGAGAATGGGGGTAGAGAGGATCTGCAAGGATTATCAGGAGGCCATTATCAGAAGCATAGCAAAGAATGTGATCAGGCAAAAAAAAAAAAAAAAAAAAATGTTTTTAAAATGTTCATTAGTGTAGGTAGAAGTAAAATTGAGCAATGTAATTATAGTCTCCACAAAGATTTCTGACCCAGTGAAATTTTTCTGGTCACATGTTTGTTGGCCCTAATTTACTGGACTGATTGCATTTGAAAATATCTATCTTTTCCTGGAAATGAACTATAAGTTACCAAAGACACCATACAGAGATTCTTTAGCCCTATCCTCTTGTGATCTTAGCTCTTCATCTTTGTGTCCTATTTTGCCATTGTACTGCTGCTTCTATTTTGAAACCTTGGTAAGAAATAGATTTGTGTTGGTATAGTGATTTAGTCTGAAATTAAAATGAAAAATCATTTGCATATTCAGAACCTTACTTAATGGGAGGAAAATCGGTGATAAAATTGCATCCTAAACATTTCTCAGGGAAATGAACTTATAGTGAGTTAGTGAGGACATATTGTCATTAAAAGGTAACATGAAATGTATGCACCCAAGCCCTCAACTTATCCTGATGCTTTCTTTCTTTGGCTTTCTCATGCAGAGTATATTTTCTCTCAGTGATTTGAGTGATTTGGTATTATTTCGTCCTATATAGCTTCATGTTTTACTAGATCAATTCAACTTTTGGACAAGACAAATTGGAAAGTAACTTTGGTAGCTACTATATGTTATTTGGCTGATATTATTTAGTTGAAATGATGTCCAATACCCTTGTTTGTTTATATTTGCAGTCCTTCATACCAGCCTGTGTTCTATTTTTACAGTGATACAGCTATCATTTTGTTTGGTTTTACATGTTCATGCATTCTAGAGAAAGTGGAAAACTTAGAAGCCTAATTAATGATTGTCTTCTGGACCTCTGAGACCATGTTTCTAGTGTTTTCTGTGGAATATTATCAGGTATAGACTTTATGATAATTTTCAACCATTCAGAGATTAAATATTAAATTGCCTTAGGAATATTAGGGTCTGTGTGCATCTGTTCAGATATATTTGCTTTCCCTGGAATGCTTTGAATTCTTGGTTTTTGCAGATTATCAGTCTCCACCAAGATTCATCCTTGTGTGATACTGTTCCCATGTTGATGGAGGGTGTTTCAGTGATACTCGTTAAAGCAGAGTAAAAAATACTTTATTTAGGACCATCATGATAGGTAGAGGGACCAAGCAATGAGATTTCACAGTGAGGGACAGAGATTGAGCTTAACTCTGAACACAGCATGGACCAGTAGTAATTTATATTGCCAAGGAGCAGAGTAGGAGTGGATGGAAAATTACCAAGAGGAAACATCTGGGTAAGGAGGATGGCTAAACTGACCTAACGGGATTCTTGCTTAAGACAGTCCAGGGTGATCAGACATACCTGAGGAATAGTGGAAGATGAGGAAGAATCTGATCAGATATGGAGAGTGATCAGATGTCAAGGTGGAGGGATTTTGGTAAACTGACTTAGCAGGGTATTTTGTTAAAACTAAATTTTGTAAGGAAGTGAACAGATACCAAGGGTGTTTATTCTGAATTTGCATTTCTTCTTTTGTGTTTCTTTTAAAAAAATCCTTCTTTGATTTTACAGCAGAAGGAGTTGAGTATTTGTTTTAGACAAATAAAAGCCGGATTTTATGTGACAAAGATAGCTGATGACCCATAGCTGTTCTGTGTTCCTATGAAGAAAGTCCCACTGCCAGAGATTGGTCATGCCTGGCCTTCACCAGGTGTGACCTCATTAATTGAGAATTGATAGCTTTGGAATTTGACATAAATCACAGAGTGTGTGCAAAGGCAGTTTATGTAATGGGTAAGAGATTGGATTATGGACTTGGCAAGCATGGATTGCAGACCCTGTCCAGACCACTAGCTGTGAAAATTGTTCAAATTTATTAGTTTCTCTAAGCACTGATTTCCTAAGCATTAAAAAAATATTATTAGGTACCTTGTTTGGGCTGCTGTGGGTTGCCATCACCCCATCCAAAATATGACTCTGATTTACTTTCTACATATTTTTTTCACTATCTGAAATTATCTCGTTCATTTATCTGTTTATTTTTTGTTGTCTTTCTTCTTCACCAGTAAGATATCTTTCCCCCAAGACTAAGGATCTTGCCTATTTTGTTTGGCTTGCTATCTCCAGGGCCTGGCACATATTAAGAGATCACTATTGTGTGTGTTGAAGGAAATGAATGAATAAATCAGGCTTAGCAGAGAACTAGGCACTTATTAGTGATCAATGAATGTACATTATGACATTTGCTGGTACCTGCAGCTCTTCTATGTGTAGACTTGAAAGTCTTTCATTTGGATAGGATTTAAAAAAAAATTGTACGTATTTAAAATCATGGAAACTGAGAGTTTGAAATTGTAGTTTTGAGACTCCAATTCAGCCAAAAACTGTTATAATGTTGAGTGTTCTTATTTACATAATTCTTTTTTAAATTATTATTATAATTTAAGTTTTAGGGTACATTATTTACATAATTCTTTATTTTTAATTTTTATTATTTATTCACTTAGTTAGTTTTAGAGACAGGATTTCACTATGTTGCCCAGGCTGGATTCAAACTCCTAAGCTCAAGTGATCCTCCTGCCTCAGCCTTCCTTGTAGCTGGGCTATAGGTGTGCACCACCATGCCTGGCTTGTATAATTCTTAAACTCATATTATACTATAAGTTTCCTCCTTTAAAGAAATACCAGGTCTCAGCAGTTAGTAGCAGACACGAGATTCCAGGTGTCCCATATTCTCCATACATTGCATCATCTGCATAGTAATGGTTATAGTAGAAAAAATAGAACTGATACCAGTAGTAATAGTCATGGCTGCTGTACTAGTCAGAGTTCTCTGGAGAAAGGAGATTTATTATAAGGTATGGTATTGGCTCACATAATTATGGAAGCAGAGAAGTCCCATGATCTGCTATCTGCAAGCTGGAGACCCAGTCAAGCCAGTTGTGGGGTTCAAAAGCCTGAGAACCAGAGAGAAAGTATGGATTCCAATCTGAGTCAGAATATCTGAGAACCAGGAGTGCAGAGAGCAGGAGATAAGACTGATGTCCAGGCTCAAGCAGTTAAGCAGAGAACAGGTTCAACCTTCCTCTGCCTTTTTGTTCCATTCAGGCCCTCAGTGGATTGGATAATGCCCACTCGTGTTGGGGAAGGCAATTCACTTTACCCAGGCTGCTGATTCAAATACAAATTTCTTCTGGAAATACTCCGATGGACATACCCAGGAATAACATTTAACCAGAAATGTGGGCATTCTGCGATCCAGTCAAGTTGACACATGATGTTAACCATCACAGCAGTTAACCTTTATTTCGCTATTAATGGGACAGATAACGGATAATATAATAACCCTATGAAGTTAGCACAATTGTAATTCCTGTATTTAATTTTAATTTTTAATATTTTAAATTTCCCAGGAACATAGATTCAAGTTGCCCTGAATATATGCTCCCTATAATCACATATTTCAGATGATAAAACTGAGGCTTTAGAGAAGTTAAGCAGTTTGCCCAAGGCCACACTGCCACTTTCTGAACCCAGTCAAGTCTCTCTCCAGAGCCTGACCTCATAACCCTGAAGTACTGACCCCAGAGTTCCAATCTCCTATAATTCAGAACTTTCATGAAATCAGACTGACCTTTAGACACCAATGACTCAGAACTGGGGAGTTCTATTGTAGTGTGACTTTGGGGCTCTCTGAATGGTGCATGTAATTTCTGTTTTACAGAGCAACCTTCATTATGAGAAGCTGTGTGTCTGGCCTGAAGGAAGGGAACACTAGAGAAGGGGCTGGTTCGTTTGAGTTATGTGACAGTCTGGCAGGAACTGTCATTTGGCATGTGAAATAGAAGCATATTGGATTTTATTTTCCCCTGAGTAGGTTGGTGGGATTAAATTTAATTACCATTTTAATAAGCAGAAGAAAGGAACAATTCCAAATAGTAGAAACAAAAAGAATTGCTATGGTAGACCACTAATCATTAGAAAGACTTATTTTTGAATCATGAGGGACCACAGTGAGAAAAGCAGAAAATTCAGAACACAGAGAATTATAACCAACGGGACCATTACAAAATTATACCTGAACGGCAGTTTGGCCTATGAAAGTAATTACTGTTCCATGTCAGAGCTGGGGAGGGTCTGTCTTAGGGGATGAAGCAATGAGGATGGCCCAAACCTGAGTGTATGGATTTGTAGAGCTGCTTCAGAAGGGAGGGATGGCCCAGTAATGTCAACTGAGGCCTAATCATGACTTTCTTCCCAAGAAACTCCAAGGACTACACACATGCATTTCAGTTTTCACTCTGTGTTCCTGAGGAATGATGGCAGGCATTCATATTCATATTTTCAGTGCAGATATTAAACCAGATTTATATAGTGCTATGGTTTGGATATGGTTTGTTTGGCCTTGCCAAGTCTCTTGTTGAAATTTGATCCTCAGTGTTGGAGGTGGGCCTGGTAGGAGGTGTTTGGATCATGGGGGCGGATCCTTCATGAATTTTTTGGTGCCATTCTCGAAGGAGTGAGTGAATTCTCACTCTTATTTTCTGCAAGAACTAGTTGTTGAAAAGAGCCTGGCATCTCCTCCTTTCTCTTTTGCTTCCCCTCTTGCCACATGATCTCTGCACACAGTAGCGCCTCTTTGCCTTCCACCATAAATGGAAGCTGCCTGAAGCCCTCAACAGAAGCAGGTGCAGGTGCTATGCTTCTTGTACAGCCTGCAGAGCCATGAGCCAAGTAAACCTTTTTTCTTTATAAATTACCCAGCCTCATGTATACTTTTATAGCAACACAAACAGACTAAGACATATGGCTAGCAATATAGATAGCAAAAGCATCACATGACTTCCAGGTGTCCACCCTCGTGTCATTGCTGTTGCCTGCACAAATGCTCAAAATATGGCATTTGGGGATTCTGAATCCAAAAATGATTCAGGATAGTCAGATTATGAATGGACAGACATTTTAGTAAGAATTTAGCTGATTTGTTTTTCTTATATATTTATTTTTTATGTATGTATTTTATGAAAGAGTGACATATGATATAAAGCTCTGACTCAGTAAATCTAAAAGAACACTTTTACAAGGTAAGCTAAAAACTCTAATAGTTAACAGTGTTGTGATATTTTAATTGGCAACTCTTTTTTCTTTCTCAGTGATTCCTAAAATAATGGTGCATCTTGCAATTCTTGGTGTCTTGGTCAATTAAATTCTTGGTCAATGAAACATGGCAATATTAACCACAATCATTTTTTCAAGGCATGCTAGACACAGTGTTAAGCCCTTCATGTGCATTGTATGATTTATTTTCATTCTCATTTCACTGATGATGAAACTGACTCAAACAGCTAAAAAAACCTCACAAAAATGCCCATCATTTCATAACAATTCCTGTGTAGAATCTTTCAACGGCCTCACTTTGGATCTAAATAAAGTGTAAACTCCTTGCCTTGTTTATAGTACCCTTTTCTATCATTGTCCTACCCACTCCTCCCACTTCATCTCATACCATTCTCTGCCTGGCCATCCTGTTTAAGTCCACTGCAATTGCACTTGCCATTCTACCTGCCTAGAATGCACTTGACCAAGAACCTGATGGACCTGGCTCATTCTTGTTTTTCAGATCTCAGCTTATATGCTTCCTATTCAGAAAGGTGTTTCTGACATTCATCCTAAAATAGCCAGTTAATCTCTATCCTATCATATGGGTTCATTTTTATTTAAAGTAATTTTTTGAAGGTTAACATATACACAAAAAAGGACACACATTTTAAGGCTATAACTTGATGAATTTTCACAAAGTGAGCACACCTTTGTACAAGCACCCAGAAGCCCTTGTTGGATTTCCTTCTAGTTGCTCACTACACCCAAGGGCAAATGCCATCCTCAGCTTTGTGGGCATCGATTAAAATTGGAATCATAAAGTCCTCGTTTGTGCCTGGCTTCTTTCATTCACTATGTTATTAGTAAGATTCATCCATGAGGTTTTGTGTAGTTGCAGTTCACTTATTCTCATTGCTATATAGTATTCCATTGCATGAATACACCACAGTTTTTTCTGCTCTTGGTGGACATTGGCTGGTTTTCCATTTAGGGCTGTTACAAACACTGCTGCTATGAACGTTATTGAACATTTTTTGGTGAACATCATGTGAATTAATTTTAACTGTATTACTTAAAACTATGTGGTATGTATTTGCCTATTTAAAGTTTTTCTGTCTAGCTTTACCCCCATCACAATGTTACTCCTCAGATGGTAAAGACCTTGTTTATATTTTTTCTTATTTTATTTTTGAGCTTTATTGAGATATACTTGTCTTACAATGTACACCCATGGAATTGTTACTGTGGTTAAGATAATGAACATATCTGTCACCCCCAAAAGTCTGTCCTTGCTCCATAGCAGTCCCTCTCTACTGCTTCTCCCCATAGCTCCTATATCTCCTACCCTAGGTCCCTGTTGCTCTGTTTTCTGTGATGTTCATTAGTTTGAATTTTCTAGAATTTTTTATATATGTGGAATCATACATAAGGTACTCTTGCTTTCACTCATCACAGTTATTTTGGGATTCATCTATGTTGTTGCTTATATCAGTAGTTTATTTCTTTTCATTTGTGAGTGGCATTCCATTTTATGGTTATACTATATAGTTTGTTGTAGATTTTTTAGCATTAAGTTACTATTAAACTTTTTTATTTTTATTTTTTATGGATACCTAATAGTTGTACATATTTGTGGGGTACTTGTGAAGTTTTGATACAAGCATACAATGTGTAATATCAAATCAGGGTAACTGGGATATCCATCACATCAAGCATTTATTATTTCTTTATGTTAGGAACATTCCAATTTCACTCTTCTAGTTATCTGAAATATACAATAAATTATTGTTAAATGTAGTCACCCTATTGTGCTACTGAGCACTAGATCTTATTCCTTCTAACTATCTAATTTGTTTATCCATTCATCTGTTGATGTGCATTTGAGTTGATCCTAACTTTTGTCTATTAGAAATGATGCTACTATGGACGTTTATATATAAATTTTCATATATATCTCTCTACTTCCCTTGGGTATACATCTAGGAGTGTAATGCGTGGGTCATATGGTAGGTACATGTTTAACTCTATAGGAAACTATCAACCTGTTTTCTTTCTGAGAGTTCCAATTGTTCCAACACTTTATAGTAAGTCTTTTTAAAATTTTTGCTAATCTGATGGGAGTGGTGATATCTCATTGTGGTTTTATTTCACATTTTCCCAATGACTAATGATGTTGAACATCGTTTTTATGTGTTGCTTGCCATTTGTACATCTTCTCTGGTGATGTTGTCTGTTCAAATTTTGTGTTCATTTTAAACACTGGTTTTTTTTGTTATTGAGCTTATGAAATTCAAAAATATTCTAGATATAAGGCCTTTTTAAGGTATGTTATTCAAATATTTTCTCCCAGACTGTGGCTTGACATTTCATTTTTATAATAGTCTTTTATTTTAATGCTGTCTTCCTAGGAACTAGAATAGTGGTTGGCACATGTTGGTGCTCAAAAATTTTTTCTTGAAAAGACCTAGTGAAAGGTGATCCCCTAGGAAATATCTTAGATTCTAAAACAGGTTTGAGCAACCCCATTTCCCCTAATATTATCCATATACATTACACAACTAGGTATGTATATGATGTAGGTGCTATAATTCATTTTCTTTATGAGAATAAGGAAACTGAGGCGGATGGAGATAAACTCACCTTATTCAAAGTCACCAAGAGGGAAGCCAGTGTTTGAAGAAGGCAGTCTGATTCCATAGTTTTTGGAGGGTGTGGTTTGCAGAAGGGATGTAGAATGGTTAGAAGGAGCATAGTAACTTCTTCCATTGTCCAACTTTGTATTGTTTCAGCGGCAGGGTGAGCACATGTTATTCTTAAATTTTGGAAGTGTGCTTTAAAGATAATATTTGGAAAGAATACATGTATTCAAGTGCTGGACTACATAATTTGAATATGTAGATACATACAAGATGGACTGAGTTTCTAGATGTATAGACCAGCTGGGTTGAATGCAGCCATTCTTGTTCAGTTCTGTGGGCTGTCCAGTCTCAGGCAGTCATGCAACCTTTAAGAGAGTGAAAGTATTTGGCCTCTGGTCATAGTGCCACTTCTCCCTTCTGTTCTCACTCCATATTATTAGACTAATATCCCCCGCATGGTAGAATTTGTCCTGGACTATTCTTTATTAGTAAAAACAAAAACAAACCAAAAGCTTTCTTTTTTACCCCTGAATTCTAGGAACACATATTTCTTTTTGGGGTGGGGGAGAAAGACAGACAGAGAGAATGTTTTAGTAGCGTTTAGGAGTTACTGGGTGGCCTTTGGGAAGTGGCATCCAAAGGAGAACTGTGAGACAGTATACAATGTCACAATGATAAGTACATTTCAAGAAATCAAATTTGATCATATTTTGGGGCAGATTAATTTATAAGGAGGGGATCATTGGCCAGTACTTTGTAAACAATCTGGAGCTCATTTTGCTCAATTTAAATATTCCACAGTCATTAAATAGATATTCAAGCAGTGCTTAGGCAGCACAGAATATATGAAAGTCTGCAGCAAATCATACTATCCACATAAACCATTATACTGCTTCTATTGCTGATGTGGCTGCCAGATGTCTCTTTTGTGAGCTGGATTCCATAGTGTTTTTCATATCTCTAGAGTTATTTGAATAGTTACTTCTTGAATATCTAGCGACTGTACATGCATATGTATGTATATATGTATGCATGTGTACATATATATGTCTATGTGTCTATGTGTATGTGTGTATATATACATGGTGAAACTTAACTTTGCAAATCTTTTATTCATTTCTGTGAGATATGGTGAAACGTGACCTTGTACATTTTTATTAATGCAGGTTGAGAAACAGATTCTCCATTAGGGTAATAGCAGAGAGGGTACATTTTGGGTACATTTTGCGATTAGACAATTTTAACAGCTACTGGTCAAAGTATTATTTAAATTTGGCATCACACTTTAGAAATATAAGCTGTTGTGTCTAAATTAAGCCTAGTTAAACACTGCCCTTGATACATTCTTTCTTTCTTCCTTTTCTTTGGAGACAGGATCTTGCTGTGTCACCCAGGTGGGAGTGCAGTGGTGTGATCACGGCTCACTGCAGCCTCCCACCTCCTGGGCTCAAGGGATCCACCCACGTCAGGTGCACACTGCCTGGCTAGTTCTTTTAATCTTTTGCAGAGGCAGGGTCTCACTATGTTTCCCAGGCTGGTCTCAAACTCCTGGGCTCAAGAAATCCTCCCACCTCAGCCTCCCAAAGTAAGTGGACTACAGGCATGAGCCACCACAGCTGGCTGTTTGATACATTCTTGGTTTGCCTTGCTATTTGGATTTTCCTAAAAGAGCATGCTGGGGTCACCTTTGGTGCTTTCAAATTTACAACCTCTGGACCCCATTCCATGTGATCCTGGCTTTATTGATCTGGTATGTAGTGCTGAAAGCCCTCCAGGAGCAGAGGAGATCCTGGTTTTATTGATCTGGTATGTAGTGCTGAAAGCCCTCCAGGAGCAGAGGAGGTTGGGAATCACTGCTGCACAGGTGGAAGGAGCCTGGAAGTGCATCTGTGACCAGGGACTTAACTCTGACTGACAAAAATAAGGTGGTAAAATGAAAGGAATGAGTCTCGGGAGGATGTAGCAAATGTAATTTTAGCATTGGAAGGGAGAGCTTCGGCGTTACGAACATGCTTACAAAATGGAATGTCAGAGGAAAGATAAATAGAATTCTATGGCCAGAGTCTTTCCAAAGTTTGACAGCTTAAAAGAATGGAGAGGCTTCCTCAGAGTAAAATTCTGACCTTGCAACCATTCAAGTAGTATTCTCCAAAGAGTGGTTCTGGCAAAACTGATATGTTAGGTACTCATAAAAAGGCTTGATATGTTAGTATTTCATAAGCTTTTAAAAATCAGTGACAGCTATGAGTCAATATAAAGTTGGTTTAAATGAAATTGTAAATAAATAATTGTACAGGTGCTATGTGGTAGAAATAAGGAAGGTGGGATGTGAATAGTTTAAAAAATGTTTGACAAACAGCCATTAAACACAAAGCGTCTTAAAAAAACTATAATGACAGCACAAAGAGCTCCTGAGCTCAGAGTTTTGAAGGAGTGGTGCTTATAAATACACCCGATTAAGTCCCTGATGGGAGGAAAAAAATCTAGTTATTTGCCTGAGTGTGATCATTCAGTTGTCTCAGCTGTTACTTTCTAAAAGCAGATACTTGTGGCCTCATGGTATGTTCTTGTTTTCTCCTTTTTATTTTTTTAAACACCAAGTTATTCCCAAACCCTAGACTTGGAGTCATTATCATGATGAGCCTGCCAAAAAAAAAAAAAATTGGATTGCCTCAACAGAAAAATAGTATCACTTGTTCTCTAACTGAATTGTTCAGCAAAATCACCTGACCATTTTTCAGGGTCAAGTTACCTTTCCAGAGAGTCTGATTTGAGAGATCTGGTGTGAGGCCCTGCGATCTATATTTTTAAGTAAGCTTCATAGCATATCTGGTGTATGCTAAAGGCTCAGAATGTTGGCTGAGAATTTGGAGATGATGTTGATGATGTTTCCCACACTGGCAAGGGCACCCATCTCCCTTCCAGAAGTAGCGTTTAAACAAAATTATAAGCAATTTCATCACATACAAAATAGAATAATATAATGAACATCGATATACCTACCACCCAGTGTAACAAATAGCATATTACTAATATACTAGTTGATTCCTATATACTTCTCCCCAGATTGCATTACCTTCTGTTTTTCTAGAGATAATCACTCTTCTCATTTTTTAAAACAACAGATTTACTGAGTTATATTCATATTGCATACAATTAAAGTATACAATTCAATGATATTCACAGTTGTACAACCATCACCACAATCAATTTTAGAGCCTTCTTATCAGCTCAGAAAGAAACCTAGTCACCACTAGAAAGCATCCCCTATTTTCCCCTACCCCACCAAACTCCAAGCCTTATACTCCTACCAGTTAACTTTCTAACTCTATGGATTTGCCTGTTCTGAACATTTCATATAAATGGAATCACACAGTACTTATTCCTTTGCGATCGCTTCTTTCACTTAGCATAATGTTTTCAAGGTTCATCCGTGTTCTAGCATGGATCAGTATTTCATTCCTTTCTGTGGCTGAATAATTTTTGTTTAGCCATTCTTCAGTTGAAGGACATTTGAATTGTTTCTGCTTTTTGGACATTATGAGTACTGCTTCTTTCATGAACAGTCATGCACAAGTTTGTGTGTGAACATACATTTTCAATTCTCTTGGGTACTTACCTAGAAGTGCAATTACCAGGCCATATGGTAACTCAGTTGAGGAATAGCCGAACTGTTTTCAAAGAAGCCACTCCCTGGGTGTTGATACTTCTTATTTTCACACAGTTTTTTGTACTTCTCCCTGTGTTCGTATTTCTAAACAGGATATAGAAATGTTATGTATTCTTTCAAACAATGTAAGGAATTTCATTCTATATTATATATAACCTGCACCTTATTTTGCTTATCATTGTGTTTGTAAGTTCATTCCTGGGTACACACAAAGTGCTAATACTTTCAGTTTCACTGGTGGTACAATATTCAGTTGTCTGAACACACCTCAACTTGTCTATTTTCTGTCTTGTCTCTTTGTCTGTTTTACTGTCAGAGTAAATAATACCATCTCTGTTAATACAAATTCCCAAAATCCACAATAAAATCTTTTGTATCATTCATGTGAAGTTCAAAGTTAATGCTTCTGGCTGGGGAACTCTCCTGCATGTGCTAACTCGGGATCTCAGATTTCTCCATCTTGCATGATTGTCATTTTCTAGGTCCTCCCCTGAGTTTCTAGTGGATCATCTAGCTGTCTACTAAGCTAGAAGGCAGGGTTGCATGGGATTTATTATTATTATTGTTATTTACTTTTTGCCAGAAGGGAGTCGTTATTGTTGCCCACTTTGCATGGGCCAAAACCTAGCTTCAAGGCCCCCAAATTAACTGCAAGGGAAGCTGGAAAACATAGTCTTGCTTTGTATTCAGGAAGGGAATGGGGAATGGTTAGTATCCCTGCCACACTGACTTGTAAGTTTATTCCAACTTTTTGCAGCTGTAAACAATGCCACTAAACTTTCATTTTTCTTTTTCATGTGGGTCTCAGTTTCTCTAGAGTATGTATGTATTAGTGGGATTGGGTCACAGGGTGTGTTAATGTTGCATTTTATTAGGTACTTTCAAGTTTTTCTCAAAGGTGTTTATGCTAATTTAAGCTCCACCCTGCCGTATGGGTGCTTCACTTTCTTGCCAACACTGAGTATTTGCCAAACCTTTAAATGTGGGGCACCAACTGTTAAAAGGGAGATGACAAATGGCATGGCATTTGAAATGGAGGAAACTAGGATACTAAAAATATATAATAGTCTATGTATGTGGTAGACAGAATAATGACTCTTCAAATATGTCTACATCTCAATCCCCAGAACCACAGAACACATTCCTTTATGTGACAAAAGGGATTTGCAGATATGATTAAGTTAAGGATCTTGAGATGCAGAGATTATCTTATATTAACTGAGTAGGCCCAACATGATCACATGGGAGTCCATGTAAGAAGGAGGCAATAAGGTCAAATCAGAGGAGATGTGATGACAGAAGCTGAGGTTGGAGTGATGTGCTCTAAAGATGAGGGAAGAGGTCACAAGCCAAGGAATGTGGGTAGACTGTAGAGGCTGAAGAAGGCAAGGAAATGGATTCTGTCCTTGAACCCTCAGAAAGAACCAGCTCTGCCAATACATTGATTTTCATGCATAAGACCCATTCTGGACTTCTGACATCCAGAACTATAAAATAATAAATTTATGTTGTCTTAAGTCATAAGTTTGTGGTGATTTATTATAGCAGTGATAGGAGATTAATATAATATGAATAATAATAGCTGGCATTTATTCAGTACACAGTCATGCTAGGTTCTCTTCTCTGTGGCTCATTTAATGGATAACACACTCCTTAGCGTCACCATTTTAGAGCTGAGGATGCTGACTTAGAATTGGAGAGGACTTAGTGAAAAGAGAAGGTAGCTTTGCAAAGAGCTATCTCTTTGCTGGACAAACTCGATGGGAAAGCCCACACAGTGACAGAGCTCTAAAATACAGTGAGTTACAGAAATAAGGGATATGGATATAGGAGGTAGGGTCTTTATGTTCTGTCCCTGGTTCTGGGAGGGCTCTCAAAGAGGTGCCTTTTGACATAGGGCTTGAAAGATACAAATGCTCTGCCTTGTGTCTTGAAAGAAAAAGAAAATTCAAGATGCAGGAACTGGAGCAAAGCTGAGGCCTGGAAAGTTATTTTTACCACATCATTCTCTGATAATATTATAATTAAATACCATATCTACTGGCTGGGCACAGTGGCTCACGCCTGTAATCCCAGCACTTTGGGAGGCAGAGGCGGGCAGGTCAATTGAGGCCAGGAGTTCGAGACCAGCCTGGCCAACATGGTGAAACCCCATCTCTGCTAAAAATACAAAAAAAAAAAAAATTAGCTGGGCACGTTGTTGTGTGCCTGTAGTCCCAGCTGCTTGGTAGGCTGAGGCACAAGAATTGCTTGAACCCAGGAGGCAGAGGTTGTAGGGAGCTGAGATCATGCCACTGCACTGCAGCCTAGGCAACAGAGTGAAACCCTGTCTCAAAAACAAACAAACAAACAAACAAACAAAATATCTAAAGGTTTTATACCTTTTTTCTGCTTACAACAAACTTCATTCATTCATTCATTCAAACCTTATCATAACTTTGTGGCCTAGGCTTTGATAATGAGAAAACACATCTATACAATGAAAACATTAGGAGGTGAAATTAAGTGACCTGCCCAAGGTCTCATAGCTCATAACTATCAGTATTGAAAGCCTTAGTCCAGCAGTTTCTTATCTTTGCCTCCCACTTGTCTACGAGACATTTCTGAAAGAGCAATATGTGCATTTGCTATTTGCATCCACACATCTGCTTTTGGAGGAAATTGTGTGAAAACAGATCTCCAGGCTTGGTTGCATGCTATGGGATGCTAACATAATGGTGGGCCTTGTTAGATGCACCTAAGATTCACCCAGCCGCTTTCCAGCTTACACTTCAGCCTCAGTCTTGAATAGTGCTCTGCTGGTCACACAAACCCAGCTTTGGAATGAAGAGATTTGGAGAAGCTGTATAATGGCATCACCTTCTTGGCTGGTTGACCAGTCTTTGTTAAATTTGTCTGCAATACTCATGTGACAGAGATGTAAAATCTTAGCTCCTCATCCATCTCTCTCCCTTAGCTATTAAACCATTAGTGTTTTCTTTGGTAGTGCTACTACCACAACTGAATAAAAAAGGATTTGCATGAGAACTGCACCTGATTTTGATTGTTAGACTATTGAAAGAGTTCTGCAACCAACACTACTATCTAATTTTAGAACATTTTCTATAATCCCCAAAAGAAATTCTATGCCCATTATCAGAAACTTTCCACTCTCTCCTCCCCCAGGCCCCTGCAAAAACTAATCTTCTTTGTGTCTCCATGGATTTGCTTATTTGGGATACTTTTTATATGTGTAATTTATATCTAATATAAATGGAATATGTGGTCTTTTGTGACTGGCTTCTTTCACATAGCACAATACTTTCAAAGTCCATCCATTTGCAGCATGCATCAGTATTTGTTCCTTTTTATGGTGGAACAATATTCCATTGTGTGAATATACCACATCTTGTTTATCCATTCATCATTGATGAACATGTGAGTTGTTTTCACTTTTTGGCTTTTATGAATAATGCTTATTCTATGACCACTTTGTATAAGTTTTTGTGTGAACGTAAGTTTTCAGTTCTCTTGAGTATATGCCTTTAAGTGGAATTGCTATGTCGTAAGGTAGTTTTATATTTAACTTTTTGAGGAACTGTCCTGTTTTCTAAAGTGACTGTACTTTAGACTCTCATTTTACATTCACCTGAGAGTTTTGATTTCTCCACATCCTTGTCAACACTTGTTATTATCTGACTATTTGATTCTAGCCATCCTAGTGGGTGTGAAGTGGTATCTCATTGTGGTTTTGATTTGCATTTCACTGATGACTAATGATGCGAAACATCTTTTCATGTGCTTATTGGCCATTTGTATTTTTTTGGGAAATATGTCTATTCACATTCTGTGTCCATTTTTAAATTGAGTTACTTGTGTTTTATTGTTGAGTTGTAAGAGTTTTTTATATTCTGGATACTAGACCATTATCAGATATAATATTAGCATTATTTTCTCCCTATTTGTGGGTCACCTTTTCACACTCTGTTTTTTGATTGCTGTTTTTGTTTGTTCGTTGTTTTCTTTTAATAGAGACAAGGTTGCAGTGTGTTGCCCAGGCTGGTCCTAAACTCCTGGCCTCAAGCGATCCTTCCGCCTCAGCCTCCCAAAGTGCTGGGATTACAGACATGAGCCACTACACCTGGCTAACACTCTGGAGAGTGTCCTTTGCGTGAAAGTTTTAAATTTTGATGAAGCCAAAGTTATCGTTTTTCTTTGGTTGCTTGCGCTTTAGGTGTTATAACTGAGGAACCACTGCTAAATTTGATGTCATGCAGATTTACCCTTATGTTTTCTTCTAAGAGTTATATAGCTTAAGCTTTTACATTTAGGTCTTTGATCTATTTTTAGTTAAATTTTGTATATTGTATGAGGTGGTATGGTCAAATTTATTCTTTTGTATGTGGATATTTAATTGTCTCAGCACCATTTGTTGAAAATATGATTTTTTTCCGATGTATTGTCCTGGCACCTTTGTCATAAATCAACTGACTATAGATGTATGAATTTTTCTTGAACTCTTAGTTTTATTCCATTAATGTATATGTCTATCCTCTGTGCCTGATTTGAAAGATTACTTGAAGTGGTTGCTTGATGCATCTACATGGCTGATCTTGGAGAGTCAGTAAGTTTGAAAAGACACTTGAAAATCTGCATTTTATCGTAAGCACTACCATGTGACTCTGGGGTCAATGTTGAGAAACTATGGCAGCACCTCTCAGACTTCAAGGAACATACAGATCACTAGAACTCTTGTTAAAATGTAAATTCTGATAGAGCAAGTCTGAATTAGGGCCTGAGATTCTAACAAGTTCTTAGGTAATGATGATGATCCACAGACTACACTGTTGGTGGCAAGGGGCTAGGAGGTCTCCCACCACACCATGATCCCATGCCTTCCAGGTGGGCCTCTGGAGGAATCACTAGGCTTAAATGAATATTTGAATTTTTTTCCCATGTTAATTGTTGCCTTTATTTACTTTTATACTACTGAGAAAACAAACTTCTCCAGCTCATATATGGTGCCTTACAAACCTGATTTGAGGGGATGGATTTTTGAAAAGGCTTTAGGATTTTATTTCTGGATTTACAGAAAAAGACATGGAGTTAGGAGTGCTTGATGGAAAAATGAATTTAATGGATTCTGAGTAATTTTCCCACTTATTTAAATTCTACTTTTTTCCAGAAGAGGTGTATTAGCAGGTTATTTTTCTCTTACAATGATACTTTAATGCAGATATATAGTTGCATCATGTTTGCCTAAAAATTGGTTTAGATAAATCACAAGTGCCAGGTTACATCAGCTTTCCCAACATCCACTTGATCTACATTTATTTCAAAGGTTTGTTTAGAAGGCTGACATGTTCTTAGACTCTTCTTTTTCTGCTGTTTGCTTTCAGCAAGTCATTCCAATTATTTGCATATAAAATATCTCCATTTTCACATAGGGACCCCTTATTTGTCCCTATATTCTCTCAGGAAAACTGCTATTTCTCAAGTACTTTGGTAGAGGATTGCCCTTTATAGTTCTCAAATGTGTGCTTGGATGTGCCCTTGCGTATCCTTCCATGCTTTCTGGGCTTGGCATAGTAAGTGGTCATTGATTTTCTGTTCAAGGGGTTTTGTAGTTTCAGGCAACTGCAGCTGTTAATTCTGGATGTCAATTTCTAGTAAACCTACATTTATAAAATGAGCTACTCTTGTGCAGTGTTTCCTTTCATAACACTAGCCATGTTCTGAGTTACAAGCACTTGTTTTTTTTTGCTTGTTTTTGTCCTTAATTGTTTTCTAAACATTTCCGGACACTTGGGTGTTCTTCAAATAATAGTGTCTTCAGGTTAGTTGTGATTTTCTGACTTGAAATAGTTTTAGTGCAGCACCTTAGTGGCTCTCTACTTAGCTTGTATTTGAAGCATGGTTTGGAGCTTTTTTTTTTTTTTTAATTTGTACTAAATAGTGCTTTTACTATTAGTAATTCATATATATATATATATATATACATACATATATAATAGTACAGAAGAGAATAAAATGAAAATTAACCCCCATTTCTAGTTCCATTCCTTCTGTTGGTTGCCACTTAGCTTTAACCAATATTTTGGCATCTCTATTTATTGACTGATGCAGTCTCTTCTTCAACCACTCCTAAAAATGGGGGATGCAGAACAATCACATCTCCTAACTTTCCCACCCCTGTCCAATGCCCAGTTTATCTTACTTCCTGAGGTTATATTTTTCTTCCTTGTGATTTTAAAGTATGTGCTTACGTTCTTTTTCAAAGACTTTCAAAATTATTTTGAATGGGAAACATTCATATTCAAAACAATAAAAAAATCAAAACACAAAAATGTATGCAGCAAGTCTCTTTACCTCTCTATGTAAGAAGTTACTGCCTCCAACAGATAATCAATGGTAATTATTTCTGGGGTTCCCTTTCAGATGCTTTCAATGCATAGGAAAGCAGATGTATGCGCACACTACCTCCCTTCTCTCATATTTATAAAATGTCTGCGTTTATCATTGTTCATATGCCCTTCCAATCATCTTGCCGTCACTGTCTCTTCTTCCAATCACTGCAATGACCACTAGCCCATTAAGACCTCTAGCCATTGTCTCGTGAGTACAACCTAGCTAACCTCACATGATGCCTAAGCCATATGCCCTTTGCCTCCTGACCCAGATTGTTCTTGTTTCTAGCCGAAGCATGGGACTACATGAGATCCCACTTATTGCCCACAAATGCACAACTCAGAAGTATGAGAAGTTCATGCCCTATCGGGCTAATCTGTGACCCAAGGGAAACAAAAGCCGGTTAAAAACGTTCTTGCTCTTTTACTTCCCCAGACTGACTGTCCTAAGAAGCATTTCTTACGGATTCTCAGAAGATGGTTCTTTGTGATCAAGCAAAATCAGCCAACCTTATTGGTGGCCAGCACCGTAAAGCATTTTTGTATTGGCTCTGTTTGCTTCCTTGTTTTAGTCCCCATGTCTCTCACTCTTGCTTCCTGAAACTGTACTCCCAGATAAAGTAGCAATACATGAACCTCCGTGCCCTTTTCCTAGTTACTTTTATATGTGGAATTAATTTTAATGTATCTCAAACTATTTGGGATTGAGATAATTTAACTCATGCTGGCTTTTCTTACTAGAATGAATTAATAAATTTTTATATACTGAAATGTTGAATTACAAATCTTGCCGATATCACATTTAATTAAATGAATTTGAAATCATGATGGAGATGGAGATAGAAAGAAAATTTTAGTTTTTCTACCTGGCAGAAATAGTTTACCTGGTTATATTATATATTCTATAAATATAAAAGTCTATTAAAGTCTATTAAAAGCTCCATATGAACAGAAGATTTATATGTATAAGTGTATGTGTGTGTGTATATATATAATATAATGTATATATATGTTTTTATATATATATATAAGTCTCACAGCTCCATAAGAACAGAATATTTCTAAGCAAAGCAAATTTCTAGACAAACTTCTTAGTTTCTTAGTCACTTGGGAAAAAAATCTATGAAACAGTTTCATAAGAACCGGATTTAAATATATTTATATCTATATAAATATTTTGACATTGAAGGAATTAGCTGTGTGTGCTATGCCTAATATTTTCCCCCATGGCTAGTAAATATTTGTAGATAGTGTCCCTTTTCTCCTTGTAGGTTACAGTGAAGGGGAAGAGTGGCCCACTAAATTACACCAGCCATGACCTGAAAAAGTTACATGGGAGGTTTTCATCATTTGTTTTCTCATAGGGCAACAGTAATATTGAAGTAGGAAACCTCTGTCTATGTCTTTTATTCTTTACTGATTCCATATCTTAATGTAAAATAAAAGCATGTAAGGGTGAACTGGAGATCTAGATATCCCCCTTAACTTGCCTGAACTGTTGTTAGAAGACTTTGCAAACTCTCCTGCAGTCTTTGAATTTTTGGAAGATGCCTTTATATTTATTTCTTTCACTAGTTAGCTCTCAATGGTGTCTGTGGCATCTTAGCTCGCAATGGTGTCTGTCCATCTGGAGCTGGGAATGTGATGGAGAATCTCTAACTCCTTAGTTGGGGGAGATTTGTAGATGAGAGAGGCCAGTTAGTCGTGTTTGTGATGTTGGGTTAATCTCTTTAGGAAAAGAGCAGGCTGGCAGCAGGTTGATGTTTGCAACTTTGATTTACTTCTTGGAAAGTAGATTGTGGAAGGAGCAAAGGTTGTTAGGCCATAATCAGTCATTTCATCAGCCATGGAGAAGTTGGAAGTAAATCTACCAAAAGAGTCACAATGAACTGCATTATTGTAAATTCAAACAGTAGTACCAGTGTTACACATTAATTTTTCTACTTACTGGTAATATTTATTATTCTGTCAAAACTTGTCCTGCTGTAAGAATATTGAGAACTAAAAGGTCTCTAAGTACATTCTTCTTGTCATCCCATAGGCATGAAGTTCAAATAGATGTTAAATGCCACAATAAATGGTCATAAATTTAAAAGATTTTTTGATAGTGGTTGGCTAATAAAGTCAAAGTTTAACAAACAAAAGTGACCTTTATGCTTGAAGCTAAATGAGAATATCAAATCATTTGGTTGGAAAAACAGGCTGTGAGAGAAATTTCAATAGGAGAAACAGATAAAATGAGTTATCTCTATGAAAATGAAGCTTAGAACCCTCAAAGCATCATGAATCTCAAAGTTAGAGAAGAAGGTGAAGATTGTTGTTCTAGTGCTCAGCTAATAGCATTCAACCTTGGCTAAGAAGCCTAAAGGATTAGCGAAGACAGTTCTATTTTATTAGGAAGGGATTTTATAGATTGTAATAAAACTTGTCTTCTTATAAATTCTACCCTTGAATCTTTTAAAAAATTATGATGAAGAAGACTAAACTATCTTTCATTTGTCAACTATTCAGATATTTCTTTTTCTTTCTTTCTTTCTTTTTTTTTTTTTTTTTTTTGGAGACAGAGTCTTACTCTATTACAGGCTGGAGTGCAGTGGCATGGTCTTGGCTCACAACAACCTCCACTTCCTGGGCTCAAGCAATCCTCCCACCTCAGCCTCCAGAGTAGCTGGGACTGTAGGCACACACCATCACACTCAGCTAATGTAAACATTTTTTTGTAACAGATATTTCTTTATGGGTGTCATGCTGCTCTCTCACTTCTTTATTCTCTTCCTTTCACAAAAGTCTATATTCTAGGCCAAATATTCCCAAAACATTCAACTATACCTCATGTTCAGTGGCTGCAGAAAGGCACATTATCATTAGAGTAGAATTTTAGATTATAAATCTCTGTCTCACTCTGTGGTATCCAGAACTGAATATAAGACCCATAGAAATCTTCCCAGGACAGAAGTGAATGGAAATATCACTGATATTCAACCACACACACATTCTTATTAATGGAGCTATAATCATACCATGGACTTGTTGCATGTTCCAGTTAAAACTCTTCTGGTCCTTTTCTTACATGTTGTTGAGAAGTAGCTCTATCCTTTTCATGTACATTTCATTTTAGGGACATAAGTTCAATAAAAGATAAGCAAACAAATAACAACACAAAAACAACCCAAAGATATGATTGTCACCTATTAAGTGAACAGCAGTGAAAAAAATTGTTGGGTAAGCATACATTACAGTGGGCCTCTTTTGCCCTATGGATGACTTTGTAAAGTGGTTGGAAGGCCATTGTGCAATATGTATTACAGCTTAAAATTGCACACCTTTTTTTCAAGAATCTTACTTTTTAGAATGTATTTTTCTAAAAGTGGCTGAGATAGATATCTATAAAGGATGACTTCACTACTTATCTAGTTTTTATTCCATGGATCATCAGTATAATCATGGTCTTGCAAATACATTTTAATTCTTTCCTTTCTCTCCCTTCTTTGCATTTATGCAAAGCTCTCCCTAGATGTATGTATCTCAAACGTTTAAGATCCATCAGAATCACCTGAATGGTGAATCTTGTTAAAAAATATTGCTGTGTCCTATACCCAGGTATTCTGATATTAGTAGATCTGGGGTGGGGCCCAAGAATTACCATTTTTAGTAAGTTACCAGCTGAGGCTGATGCTGCTGGTCCAGTGACCGTGCTTTGAGAACCATTGTTCTTGACGAACCCGGCCACTCATGATTGTTGCTTTCAAGAGTCACTTGGCAGATTGATCTCACTACAAATTCACTAGCCCCAAATTTAAATGGACACAAAATACTACCTGGAAATTCTAGGAAGCTACTTTTTCCATTGTCTGCAAATAATTTTATATCTTGCCTTTCCTCTTCAAACTTACCTGTTCTTCTCACATGCACTAATTGCACAGGCTTTAGGCTGATGACTTGCCTCATGCTTTTTTGAGAAAACAAAAACCACTAGAGGGAAGATTCCTGACATCTTCTTATCACAAATCTGTAAATCAGCTGGTGTCTGAATCCTGTTTTCTTCTTCTCCCTTTTCTTTCCTGGAGAAAGTCAAAGGCCAACCCTGTACTTTGAATCCCATACAGTCTAACCTCTATATTCAGTAGTTTGCATGTTTATTCCCCTCTCACCATATTGAATTATTCCCATTAATACACAAATTTGCTCTAGGATTTTCCGTCTTTACATTACACATGTAGCAATAACTATGAACCATTTTTTTACCCCATAACTCATACAATTACTCTACTTTTTCTGCATCCTTGCAAAGTCAAACTTCTCCTAAGAGTTGTCTTCCTATATTTTCTATCCCCTAATAACTGGTAAACCCATTCCAAGCTTGTTTTAGCCCCCACATTGCCACTGAAGTAGATTTTCCTTTGGTCTCCCAACCTCTCAATCTAACAGAGTTCTTAGTCCTCCTCTGTGTAACATATGCCACAGCTAATAGTTCTACTGGCTTCTTTTCCAGAACAGCCTTCTCTAAATGGTCTCCACAGGTTGGGGTACTTCTCTCAACCTACTTTTCCCATGTAGTCTTATTCATGTCTCTCTGGATGATATAGAACCATTCATATACTGATGAATTCTTTATTTTATATATAGCACAAACCTTTATGCTGAGATCCAGACCCTAATATACACAAGTGCCTAATTGGCATCTCCATTTGGTTGTCCAAAATGCAACCCAAAACTGACATATCCAAAGTGGAACTCTAAATTTTCTCATAACTTAGTTCATCTCCTCTCCTTCTCCCATTTTATTTTATTTTATTTTTTCTTTTTTTTCTTGTGCTCTTTTTTATATATATAAATTTTTTTATTACACTTTAAGTTCTAGGGTACATGTGCACAAAGTGCAGGTTTGTTACATATGCATACATGTGCCATGTTGGTGGGCTGCACCCATGAATTCGTCATTTACATTAGGTATATCTCCTAATGCTATCCCTCCCCCCTCCCCCCACCCCACAACAGGCCCCGGTGTGCAATGTTCCCCTTCCTGTGTCCAAGTGTTCTCATTGTTCAATTCCCACCTGTGAGTGAGAACATGTGGTGTTTGGTTTTTTGTCCTTGCGATAGTTTGCTGAGAATGATGGTTTCCAGCTTCATCCATGTCCCTACAAAGGACATGAACTCATCATTTTTTATGGCATTCTACTCATCCCTGACAAAGGGCTAATATCCACAATCTACAAAGAACTCAAACAAATTTACAAGAAAAAAACAAACAACCCCATCAAAAAGTGGGTGAAGGATATGAACAGACACTTCTCAAAAGAAGACATTTATGCAGCCAACAGACACATGAAAAAATGCTCATCATCACTGGCCATCAGAGAAATGCAAATCAAAACCACAATGAGATACCATCTCACACCAGTTAGAATGGCAATCATTAAAAAGTCAGGAAACAACAAGTGCTGGAGAGGATGTGGAGAAATAGGAACACTTTTACACTGTTGGTGGGACTGAAAACTAGTTCAACCATTGTGGAAGACAGTGTGGTGATTCCTCAGGGGTCTAGAACTAGAAATACCATTTGACCCAGCCATCCCATTACTGGGTATATACCCAAAGGAATATAAATCATGCTCCTTCTCCCATTTTAGAAAAAGGTGCTACCTAGTTGCTAACAGTCTGGAAGGAGTCATTTGACAATTCCCCATCTCATCTGCTATATCGAATCTATCACCAAATTTTGACTGTAGTCTTTGATCTTCCACACATTTCCATTTTCATTGCCCCCACTCTAGACCAAGCTCCACCACTGTCACTTGCCTGTTTCCTGTGATAACCCCAACAGGTTTCCTTGCTGGCCTTTCTCCAATCCTTTTTTCCTGCAGCAGTAAGAGTGATCGTTCAAAAATGCAAATCTGATGGTCACCTTCACTTAGTAATTTCCTACTACATTGGAATAAAATTTAAACTTTTCGTTTAGCATCTTACAAGATCTATTAATCTTCCACCTCTCCAGCCTAGCCTTGGGCTACATGCTGTCTACGATAGCCATGTCCCATGTCTTCCAATTTCCTGGAAGCAAAGTCTCTCATGGGGGCATTTGTGTCTGTTGTTTCCTTTGCTTTGATGCCTCCCATCTTTTTGCAGCCTTGCTCTTTTTCATCTTTTAGTTCCCAAATTATCAGTTACATCCTCAGAGGGACCTTCCTACCCCTCCAATAGAAGCTTCTTCTGTTGTTCCCTCTGTTCTTCTCCCTCATAGTGCAAATTATTATTTGAAATGATATGTTCATTTTTGCTTTTTTGCTTATCTGTCTCTTCCAGTAGATCTAAGAGTACATTAACTCTCTGAGGTTAGAGATCTTAGCTGTTTTGTTGATGTCTAAATTCCCAGTCTGGCTCATTGTATGGCAAATGGTATTTGTTGGGGGACTGAATAATATTTATTAGAGCATTACTTTTAACAGTATAAAATCAGGCTACAGTGTAAAGGTCCATCAATTTAATGATTAAGTTATATGACGATCCATTGTAAAGAAAAAAGTAAATTTATATATGCTGATACAGACATATATTTAATAAATATTAAGTGGAAAAAAGCAAATTGCTAAACCTCATATAGAATAATACCATTTGTTCTTAAGTATATTTCCATATTTATATCTACATGTTTCTTTCTCTCTCTTCCTCTCTCCCTCTGTGAGTTTCCAGGATTTCTACTGGGACTTCTTCCATGTAATGGCAATACAGAGTGACAAGAATTTATATTATTTTACTCTTTCTGAACTACTGGATTTTTAAATTTTTATAAGTTGCATGTATTCCTTTTATAACATCCTCCTTTGAAAGCATAAAGAAATTTTAAAGTGTAATACAAAACATTATGTATGTTCATTCACTCCACAAATTTTATTCAACGTCTACCATATACCATGTACTGCTAGAAGCTGCACATATAGTGAGATCCATTTATTGTATATAATTGGGTGTCAACAAAGGATAATTTTATGAGGGTTTGTTTCTGGCAGTGGTGAGATTATGGTTGGATTTCATTGCACCTTCTCATTTTCAAATTTTTGATGGTAAACATAACTTTGAAATTACAAAAGTTATTTTTAAAGACATTTAAATATTTACATGGAAAAATTTTAGAACAATTTTAGAACAATTTACTTGGACAGGTGAATACTTTTCAATTTAATGGAAAAATAATTGTATAAATGCCTTTTGTATAGATGCAATTATTGAAATATGTGTAGTACATATAGCTTAGAAAGTTTATAAATAGGTAGTTGTTTCCAGTAGGAAACAGGATACTCAATCTTTCTTTTCTTTGCCTATAGACTGATTTCTTCAACGTGGCCTACTAATGTGTTCCTCTTGGAAAATGAGTACCTAGGAGAGATTCAAGGTTCTTGTTAATGAGTTAATATTTGTAACATATGCCTGAGGGTATTTATGGAAACCATGTATTGGATCCAGAAGGGCAAAACTCTCTGGGTGGTAGAAGCTGAGTTTTAAGCAGTGTTTGTTGAGAGGAGGCCTAGGGGATACAGACTGTCATAGCTTCGTGGGAAAAAAAAAATTAAAATGTGCTGTAGGAAAGGGAATGAGAGTGAGAAGAAAAGGCATCCAGGGAATCTCATATACTGAAGGTGTGGTTTTTCTTTCATCGAATGTATGATACTTGCAGGAACAAAGAAAGATAATATCAGATTTGAGAACTGTTGCCTTAAAAAAAAGATAAAATGCTGACTTTCTGCAAATATCTTTATGACCAACTTTCCAAAAACAGGGAAACACAATGTGCCTATATTTTTTCCTCTGGTTTCTTAATTCCTTGATGTTCTCATTTCCAGTGGCCTTTTTATACCCTCCCAAGGTCACATGTGGGATGCTATTGTAACCAGAAGTACCACCATGTCCAACATCACAGTGCATATGTCCTGCTCTCTGACTAAATGTTCTAACTCATCTGCTTATTTTCTCCTATAAGCAACATTTCTCCTTCATCAAGACCACCAGTCTGCTAACCCACATTTTCTGTCTATTCTTCAGCCTTGTCCTATTAGTCTTTATTGCTTATGAAGAGAGATTCAATGATTTATATCCATTTTCTAGCTCCTCCATCAATTCTTGTCTTTTTTGCTTGTTTTAAATTTTTTAAACTTTTCTTTAAGTTCTGAGCTACATGTGCAGAATGTGCAGGTTTGTTACATAGGTATATATGTGCCATAGTGGTTTGCTGTACCTATCAACCTGTCATCTAGGTTTTAAGCCCCACATGCATTAGGTATTTGTCCTAATGCTCTCCCTCCCCTTGCCCCCGCCCCTCAACATGTCCCAGTGTGTGTTGTTCCCCTCCCTGTGTCCATGTGTTCTCATTGTTCAACTCCCACTTATCAGTGAGAACATGCAGTGTTTGCTCTTCTGTTCCTGTGTTAGTTCGCTGAGAATGATGGCTTCCAGCTTCATCCATGTCCCTGCAAAGGACATGATCTTGTTCATTTTTATGGCTGCATAGTATTCCATGGTGTATATGTGCCACATTTTCTTTATCCAGTCTATCTTTGATGGGCATCTGGATTGGTTCCAAGTCTTTGCTATTGTAAATAGTGCTGCAGTAAACATCTGTGTGCATGTGTCTTTATAGTAAAGTGATTTATAATCCTTTGGGTATATACTCAGTAATGGGATTTCTGGGTCAAATGGTATTTCTGCTTCTAGATCTTTGAGGAATTGCCACACTGTCTTCCACAATGGTTGGACTAATTTACACTCCCATCAACAGTGTAAAAGTGTTCCTATTTCTCCACAACCTCACCAACATCTATTGTTTCCTGACTTTTTAATAATCATCATTCTGACTGGCATGAGATGGCATCTTATTACGATTTTGATTTACATTTATCTAATGATCAGTGATGATGAGTTTTTTTTTCATATGTTTGTTGGCCACATAAATGTTTTCTTTTGAGACGGGTCTGTTCAAACAATCCCATCAAAAAGTGGACAAAGGATATGAATTCTTGTCTTTTTCTCCCCTAGAACTTGTTTCACAATTTTAGAACACTCTGAGTCAGCTCTCTTTCCACCTTAACTGACCAACCTATAGGTAACCTATTGGTGTAGGTAGCCTGCCCAGTGGGCTACTTTGTAACAGCATACATTGATACTATTTACAAAATTTTATCTTTTTAAAACATGTATGTGTTTACCAATTTGTTTTACACTTCTGCTATGAAACAGTGAGATTCATAAAGTCAATAATATAGTTCATATCCTCAGGAAGTTAGCACAGTATCTTTTGCAGCGTGGATGCTTAAATGATGGGTGAATAACTGGATAAAGTCAGCTCTGAAGAAACAACTGAGAGGTAGAGGGAGTGACCAGTGTATTGACGTGATACATAAACTCTTCTGCCCACATGGGAAAAAAATGGCATCCTGGTTAGGCTGTGCAATTGATGAGTCGCTATCAGTTATTAGAAAAAAACCTTTCCCACCTAAGTTTTCAAGGTATTCTGCTGAGGCAGTAGAGTGAACTTGACTTAGCCCCTTTTCTCTAAACGAGCATCATCTCAGTTGCCTGCCTGTCTGCCTGCCTGTTCGCTTTCTGCCAGAACGTTTGATTGATTGAGTCATATCCTTGCTTCATTCCTAGAAGGATTCCAGGTGCCAACTTCCACTTGATCCGAGGTTAAATATATCTCCTGTAACCTAGGAGTCTCTGTCTTGCTTTCTGCTGCTGGAGGATACTACCATAACATGTAGTAAAATATAAATGAAATATCAGTCATCTCTGAAATGGTAATATATTCTCCAGCTTTCTATTCAAATATTTTTCTTTGAGCTTGTTTCTTTGGAGTCTGTTGTCACATATTCTCAAAAGGATTGTCTCCACTTAAGTTTCTTGAAAATTAAATTGTAGATGTGTTCAGAGATGTGTCTGCCGTAAGTTACTGTCCCACTTAAAAAGTTCCTGGCAATTTTTGGATACTTCCTCATGTGAAAATAACTCCTGATACTGTCATGGACTGGGGAGTATAATTCCTGCAAACAGAACTTCTGAAAAGCGCTTGGCTCTTGGCTCTGTTGTAGAACGATTATGACTTCTTGACATAAAGTGTGTTTTTAATCTAGAGGCCAGGGCCAGAGATTTGCTCACCATGATTACCAAACTTCTCCCACAACCCTTGGACATGGTATCTTAGATTGTATGACTTTCTGCTTCTGTTTTTCTTTAGTGAGAGATGGTTACTTGGAATGATCCTTTAAATATTCAATACATCTTCATTGATTTCCCCTGCTAATGTGAAGGTGTTAAAAACATTTTCTTCTTACATTGTTAGCTCATTTATTTATTTATCCACCTAATAAATAAGTATAGCATGCACTGCATGCAGTGAGGATCAAAATAGTCATTGAGTCACCCCTCAAGGTGCTTACAGTCTGGTAGGGGAGAAAGGCAGGCAATAAATAAGAACAATGACATGGCAGAAGTTCTGAGATCAGGAGGGAAGAGTGTGTTCTATCTGTGAAGGAGGTACAGGCAGAAGAAATTCCATAAATGAGGTTTCACATGGATTTAGTTCTCAAAGACAAAGTCTTGCAAAGACATGGGAGGGAGCCATTCCAGCTGGAGCCAGCAGTTTGAATGAAGCCCTGGAGGTGTGACCCAATCAACAGGGAGGTGTCCCGGGGACTGTTGCCTCTATGAGGCTCATGAGTCACCCACCGGATGCCTTTTTAAAGGAGTCCTTCTTTGCTTTATTACCAGCCCATTGGCCTTAGCTATAAAGCAGATTTATGCAAAGTAATTATAATAGAGCAGTTTGGCTTGAGCTATATTTTCTAAAAGGATTGGTGGATCACCAGTGCCTGAATTATTTACTGCTCTCATTGAGAGTCAGGTCCAAATCCAGCCTGATGCACAGGTGGGAAAAGAAGGACTCAGTGGTCAGAGAAAAGTCATCAGAGAGATGAAGGGGCCAGCACTTGGAAGTCTTATATAGGTCAAGCAGTAAAGACATTGTCGGGTGAGGGGTGGATGTGGCACACGGCACACACCTGCCCTGTTGGCACTTGTCAGAAAGGCAGGAATCCAAGTTGTGCCCAAGGTCCTGCTTTGGGTGACTGGGTGAGTGGTGGGTCTTTTCCTACAACTTCAGATGGAAGAGAAGGTGGAACATTTTTGTGAGGACAGACAAGGAGTTCAATTGTAGACAGACATGTGGACTGTGAGGTGCCCAAAGGCACCCTGCTAGGTGTTTCCAGGAAGTAGGGATTTTGGAGTGTATGCCCAGGGCTTAAAGGTGATGTCTAGACTAAAACTTAACATTTCTAAGTCATCTACATGTGAGTTGTGACTAAAGGTGGTGAACGAATATGCTACACAGTGAGAAGAGAAAGGTGAGAGAAATGATGCTGAATATTGGACTTTACTGCCATGTAAGGAGAAGGCAAATGAAACAGGGACTGAAAGCTGATGTCTATGAAGTAGGAGCAGAAACAGGAGAAGGAAAGTCATGGAAGCCAAGGAGTGCAACCCATTCCCAACACCCATTCCCCGTGATGTGGAGAGGCCATGGAAGACGAAGACCAGATCTCATTACAAGAGTGGATGGTACAGAGTGAGATATCTCCACAAATGCCTAGTACCTTTCCCCTTTCATCACTTTTTATTCAAGATCAAACTATAAAATAACCAAATTCAACTGGGTGCAGTGGCTCACACCTGCCATCCCAGCACTTTGGGAGGCCGAGGTGGGAGGATCACTTGAGGCCAGAAGTTTGATACCAACCTAGGAAACCTGAAGATACCCTGTCTACAAAAAATAAAAAATTAGGTGTTGTGTTGTGCACCTGTAGTCCCAGCTACTAAGGAGGGTGAAGTGGGAGGATCACTTGAGCCCAGGAGTTGGATGCTGCAGTGAGCTATGACCATGCCACTGTACTACAGTCTGGTCAACAGAGTTAGACCCTGTCTCTAAAATAATAAAAATCAAATTCAACTCTTTATAAGCTGGCTTTTTCTAAGAGACCATTCTACCTGTGTGTAATGTCCCCAGCCCAAACTTTCTATCCTGCCATTCCCCCGGGCCTTGGAATAGTTTTCCCTCTCCCCCTTTTCCTGTTTTCATGTGTTATCTCAAAATTTAACTTTTCTGGGGCCCCTTTATACTGTTTGCTCTCTGACAAGAAAACAAATCTAATTAATTTGTTTACATAAGATGCTATACCTTAATAATGGCATAGTGTGTCTTCATCACCAATAAGGTTTGTATTGTAACCTTGATTCTGAAAGTCTTGAGATAAAACAGTAGATTGCAGGAACTTCAAACACAGTAGCAGGACCCATAGAGGAAGTTTCAGGGGTACAGCTTCCTTTGCCTCCGCACAAAGCAGGCTCTTTGGGCTGTCATGGAAAAGCTGTTTGGGAAATGGGGTAGATGATGCTGGAGAATGAAGCTCCTTAAACTAAATTCTGCCAGCTCCCTCCTCAATGTCTTCAAGCATTTGCTCATTCATTTACTTGCAGCTTGGGCGTAAAAAGGCCCCTCGTTTCCTGACATGCATCAGCATCTTTTTGCAATCCCCTGTGATTAGAATTAGGGGAAAATGAGCCACTTCATTTTGTTGGTATCATTCCTGGGGCAATTTTTGACTGACGCCAACCCATATGGTGATCAAGAGTGACTTTGTAACCATCACTGGAGGTTAAGGGAGAAGGGATGCTTTATTTCAGCTTCTCCTAGAATGTCAGCAAGAAATTCAGGAGACAGTTTGTCTGCCCCCAAACTCCTGGTCTTTCCCATCTTCCCCAGACCATCATATGTGGAACCACAGAAAAGGATCCAGGTCTGGAACCAGCAATGTCCACTAAGTGTCATGGACCCTTCCTGGTCTGAAATAGGTCTAGCTTGCAGTGCTCTTGAGGTTGCCTCCAATACTGACTCTTAATAATGGAAAAAGTAAACACTGTGTATAAGCAATGTTTTTAGAAAAATTAGAAAAGAATGGCTTAATGAAAACTTTTTTTTTCATTGAAATAATTGAGAGTTTAAGTGAGTTTTCAAAGTTAAAGTATAAATGCTGACACCTTGAAGAGCCGAGCCTAGTTTTTCACTTTGAATTGTGAGGGCATCTGGTGTGTGTTCTGAAACGAAGAGCAGTTTGATAGCCATCTGTCCCCAAGAAAAACGCAGCCTTGGAAGTAAGATGAAATAAGAATGACACCTGCTTCAGCTAAGAGTTGTGAATAAGACACAACTTCTGTTACATACAGTATTTTTTAAAGAAGAAAGAAAACCCACCAAGTAAAAATCTTACAGAAATGTTCAGATGTACTTGACTCACCAAGGGCTTGCCTTTGTGGCAGCCAGTACAAACTTCTACAAATGATTGATTTACCCCAAATGGCATACTGAGAACTTCCCATAGAGCTCAGCTAGGAACCCTCTTCACACCTTCTAGTGGAGGGAGGGACTACCATATTCCAATAGTTGTATCTTTGCAAGTAAACCCAGACATCTTTGTGGATAGTGACTGGTCTTTATTCACCTGCATAGCCTTAGTGTGTTTGATGGTTGTTGAAAGCTCTAAGACCTGAAATTCACCAACATGGCTGTGTTCCCAGCTGCTTGGCTCAAGGTAAGTTTTACCCCCCTGGGTTTAAATACTAGTCTCTCTGCTTCTTGGAGGTGGGGGTAAAACTCTAGAATTAAGCTGAATATTGGAACCCCTTTGTTATCCAAGACAAGAATAGGAAGAGGGTCTTTCTGTGACCAATAGAGTTATAGATAAAATTGTGTCCACATATCCAGTTTAAACAAACATGAAAGTACAACAGTGGCTTGGATATGACCAGAAAATACAAAAAGACAAGGCACTGTATGTGATGCTGTTTTTTGTGAGGTAATAACCAGGTGTATCTCTGCTCTTCATCTGCCAAACAATACCTTTTATAGAAGAGATTTTACCTTCCAGTTCTAACACTGTAGGGCTTCTCTCCTCTTTTCATCATATTCCCTCTTTGGAATTTAATACAGTTGAAGAGGGTTGGCAGTTTAGAATCTGGGTGGTAATGGGGATGGATTTCATCCTGACCTCAATTTAAAGCTTATCTGGATCTGTAATGACTTGAGTATGTGCCCTGACAAGTCTTTGGAAACCTGTCAGAATGAGGTATCAATAAAGAGACCAGGCATCTAGTGTGACCAAACACTCATCAATGATAGGTTCTTGCCTTTTTACTGGAGACACATTTGCTATGCTTCCCTGGTTGAGATGTCTGTGTATTTCTTAGTTTAATGTGTCTAGGATTTTCTGCACATTACATTGAAGCTGTTACTATAGTCATCTATGACCATCACTGGTATAAAATCACATTGAACAAAGTCAATGCTTTCTTTAATTTGTTACTATTGAGAGAAAACAAAGAAAATATTGTGGCTTTTTCCCCCTATCAATAGCACTAGCTTTTGTTTATTCAATTGTATATGTGTACACACACATACCCACCCCCCCCCCCACACACACAGACATATGGGCTGGAGACAGCTAATCTTTAGCTACTATTAAAATTAAATTGTGTAAACACACAATTAAATAAGTTTTGTTATAAAACAAAGAAATAAACACTCAAAAGTCACCATATCCTCATTATTTTACTGCATTTTACTATTATCTATGATTGTGTGGTTATTTACATCTATCGCACCTGTATGAGGGAAACACTGTACCATTGTGTCTACTGCATATCTATTCCCAAATCTGCACTTAGCAGTATCAAGAATTTTTTTTTGGAAAGCCAGTAGTTAAACATTTACCAGCACACCACTGTAAACACACACACACACACACACACACACACACACACACACGCGCACATCCTTTTCACAGCCATGCAGAGTAAGCGTCAGTTTTTCTATTTTATAGATGAAAAACTGAGGCTTAGAGAGTTTAACTTACCCAAGAGACCACTCCCATGCTTTAGCTCTCCTACTCTAAAAATATAAAATAAGAAGCCCAGGGAATGCTTAAGGATGACTGAAGCTGTATTGGGATATAATTTAAAAGCAGAGGTTTGCTAGAAGTGAGAGCAAGAGAACCATGTGGAAATCTAGACAAGCACTCCAGGCACAGGGTACCGCCAGTGCAAAGACCTGGAGGTGGAATTGTTTTGCTGCTTCTGAGGATAGTAAGGGTACCACTGGAGCTGGAATAGAAAGAGGGAGAGGGACAATAGGAAGAAGTGAGACAAGTAGGGCATGATCACTAACTACCTTTATGAAACCAGGCAAGTAACTTGACCTCTCTCTGCCTTATTTCTCTTATCTGTAGAATGTTTCACTTCATGCTCATGGTAAGAGTGTATTTGAATTTACTGTGCTTTAGTTAAATTATTGTTACTAAAGCTAAACCATTACTGTTGCCTTACTGGTGCTTAAATATAATTTTAAGGAAGAATAATTTTTTCTTGCCATCTTCAGCAGCTGCATGAGGAGTGATTCAGAAATATTTAAATTTATCCCTTGCAAGTACTTATTAGCCTATTTTAAATCTATTTAAAATCCACAGTGCAATGCAGTTTAAATTCATTTGGGATTAATAGGACTTACGTTTAGCTGTATTACTGATGGCATGATAGAATCCCAACAGGAAACTTTTGTGACATTTTTCAAATGTCCAGTCTGATGGATTACACAAGACTAAAAAAGTATTGAAACACATTCTGTATTTTGAAAACCCAGGTGTTCCGGTTTTCACAGTCATCACTTATCCATAAAACAGATTACCATGTCCTCTTATCCACATATCAATTATATAGGTGTATCTTAGAGTATATTTAAATAACAGTATGACATAAACATCATGGCCTTCTGTGGCTTTGATAACTTTCAGTTTCTTCTTAAATGATGTGTTCACTTTATCAGAATTGATCAGGCTGTACACTTAGGTTTTATGAACTTTTCTGTACATGTGCTATACTGCATTTTTAATAAATTTTTTCTTAAAAGAGTGAGTAGGGCTTTGAGAAAGGGGAAAGTGTTTGCTCTCCTGGATCAAGGAAGCAAGGTACAAGATGAGATGAGGCCAGTGTTAGAATGAACATGGCATGTGTGTGTCACAGCCAGGACACAAATCATCCACGACATGTAAATGTTTGTTGAGCACTTCCTGGGGGGCAGTATGGAAGATACTGTGAACTGGGTACCCTAAAATCATTCACAGCCTACTTCTTCCTTGAAAGCTCAAATACTCAACTTCCCAGCCTCCCTTCCAGCTGGGCATGGGAATGTGAAGTTGTTGAATGCGCTTCTGGAAAAGCCTCTTAAAAAGGGACACTCAATGAATATACCCCTTAATTATTTCATCTTTTGCTTTTTGCTGTCTTCATCCTGCTGGAATCAGGCTGTGATTCCTGGAAGCAGGTCAGCCATCTTTCAACCATGACATGACAAGCATCAGGACAAAGGCTTATGTACTAAGAATGGAAGATGGACAGATGGGAAGCGTGAAGCCCCCTAGAGCAGTGCCTCTCATTGGTTGGGTGTCTGACTGATAGGCAGGTGGAGAGGGTCAAGGATATGTGGGTCAGTCTATTCTAGGACACTGCTTTTCTGACCTTGAGGCTGCCCAAAAAATTGCCCTTTGGGAATTTTGACATCATCTACAGACATGCCACTTTAACAATTATTTGTTTGTTTTGACATACTGGACATATTCTTGCAAGGGACAACACATGATCAAATTAATCAAAGTTTTGTTGGTTGCCAACTTTTTCAAAGTTACTAGCAGAAGGTCTTCACAAATACAAACACTTTTCTCTCCTATGCCTTAGACATTTTTTTCCCCTCTAAGATGGTAATCTTATGTCATCCTCATCTTTGAGCAATTCTCTGTAAAGTGAAACCTTTGCAACATTTCCATATCTGGCGATAATACTTTATCTTCACTTGGAGACTTGATAATTTTCCAAGGAGATACACTCAGAGGGAAATATAAAAAGTGGAAAAGAATTTGTTAACTTGAAAAGTTGGCAAAACAGATGTGCTGTGATTCTTTCAGTTGAGCTAGCACATTTCATCATAGCCATTTTGAAATATAACATTAAAATTCTGTGCTCAATGTCCCTTATCACCAAACCTTTTGTTTCTGTTTGCATTTTGTTGTTGTAATCATAATGTCGTAAATGAGTATACTAAGGCAAGTGATAATGTGTATAATAAAATGTAGTCAATACTAATTTGCCACCTTTGGGGAGAAAAATTACTTCCATCTGTGTAATAACTATGGAATAAATATTCTACATCCTTACCTAAAGTAATGTATTAATGTCAAGAATTCTTACGATGAGCATAGGCTATAGACTAGAAAAATAGCCAGGGGTTATGATATTTGATTAAAGTTTTAACTTGATACATGTGTTTTAAAAGCCAAAAGATACAGTGAAAATTGAATTGAATCTAGTATAATATGAAGGCTTACTGAAATTATTGGAAAGGAGGTACTATATTAAAATAAAGAAAATGTCTTCCTTTGAGACTAAACTACCATTTTGTTCAATTGGATACACACTTTATCCACCTATTTATTTATTTGCCTGCAAAGAGTAAGAGCTTAGGTAAGGCGGACTGTGAAATTCAAAGCAACAGTGTGGCTACATGTGTTTTTTTTTCTTTTTTTGCTTCTTCTCTTTGTTTTTTGCATGTGATCCTGCCTTTCACTTCACAGAGAATACGATCCGTCTATGTCTGATGTCTTCCCTTCCTCCTGCAATGAGGCTCCTGTATTAATACTATTAAACCTCCTGCAAAAGTTTGAGGCTTGGATCTCATACATTCCCACCTGATATAGGACTTGGCTTCTCCAGCTGAACCCTATATTTTACTTGTATATTCAAAACATTTCTTTCTTGGCTTCTTGTCCTCAATCCACAAATACTATTTACAAAGAAGATTTTTCTCTGCTTTTATCTTCAGGTTTCTGTCTCCCAGTATAATCATATCCAGCCCCATGGCTCTTACTGGGGCCTCTAAAATGTTTATCACCAAATCTGTGTCTGCAGTTCCAACCTCTTCCCTGAGCATCAAAGCTGTATTTCCAACTTTTGCTGGATGCCTCTATCTGGGTAATATCTTAAGCTGAATTTGTTCAAATATATATTCAAAATGGAATTCATCTGACATCTTCCTCTTATCTTTGAAGCTACTGTCATTCCCAATCCTATATCTCAGCAGTGGCAATCCTGTATCTTAGCAGTGGAAGCTGAACAAGTTCCCTCATCATATTGTAGAAGTACAAACAGAGCATCAAGAATAGTCCTTTTAATTAAAGTTTAAGCCAGTAAAAACCTATTTTATCTATTCTGAGATTCCCATTATTTGGTTATATCATTGTAGATTATTCAGAGGACACTGGCATCTGCTACTTAATTTTTTTTTAACATTTTATGAGACTTAAATTACAGTCTCATGGTAGAATTGTAGTTAATTGACATACCTTATTTCTTGCCAAGATTCTGTTTTAAACAATTTCATTAATGTATTGAATGGCATGAATACAAAAATTGGGTTAGTTAAAATAATTTTTACAGATGGAAGATTTTTAGCATGGTTAAATCTATTAAATGGGGAGGTAAGGCTGTTTTGGCCTTCAGAATCTTTGAGAACATCATGTTAAATGAGACAACCACTGTTTCTAACTCTTCTTTCTTAACTTACTGAGTTACAACACTGTATTGCAAATTATAAATGGGATCATAGAAAGAATTTAGACTTAAAGTATCACATATTTTTAGCCTGTGTAATAAATATCACTAGACATTATTTGAACACAATGTTCCATAAAACAGACACCTTTCCTGAGGGTGAAAATAACCTTCTTGAGATTTATTTAAGCAAAAATAGAATCAAAGATGTTGAGATAGAGAAGTTCTTAGAGTTCCCTGCTTCCTTGGTTAGAATTGATGAAACAGAAATTCAGAACATCACATGGTGCTTAGAGGCAGAAATGGAAAAAAAGAATCTGGTGCCCAAATTCATACTTCAGGTAGGAGGCAAGCAGCTATCTGGACCTTAAATGATTCTCTTGATTGATTGATAATAGATAGATATGCAGCAATACTTTAGTTGGACACATTATTTGGTGCCTCTTATGTCAGTACTCTGATGTTTTCCATTTTCACAGTTTGGAAATAAGAAAAAATAGACAAACTTGGCTGGGTGCGGCGGCTCACTCCTGTAATCCCAGCACTTTGGGAGGCTGAGGTGGGTGCATCACCTGAGGTCAAGAGTTCAAGACCAGCCTGACCAAGATGGAGAAACCCCATCTCTACTGAAAATACAAAATTAGCCAATTGTGGTGGCACATGGCATATGCCTGTAATCCTAGCTACTTGGGAGGCTGAGGCAGGAAAATCGCTTGAACCCAGGAGATGGAGGTTGCGGTGAGCCAAGATCATGCCATTACACTCCAGCCTGGGCAACAAGAGCGAAACTCCGTCTAAAAAAAAAAAAAAAAAAAGCAAGAAAGAAAAAAAAAGGAAAGAAAAAGCAGACAACCATGCCTACTCTCTCTTTAGCTTTGGAAGTGTTTGACAATGGTGGTGGGTGGGACCTCCTCTGGGACCCTATAGTCATCACAGCAGTTAACACATTATAATTCAATTTCTGATTCTGATTCTTTGTCAGACTTCCTACTAGACTGAAAGTTCCTTTTAAGAGCAGGAGCTGTTTTCTTTTCTATTACTGTATCTACAATGCCTGATGCAAAGTAAGTTCCCAGGAAAGACAAGTTTAATGAATGAAAGGGAGAATGGAGTCAGAAGTCAGAGCACCCAGGGACCCCTCTCCTGTCATCCGGTTTTAACCCTGTGTAGGAGGTAAGGAATGATACTCCCAGATAAACACTGCCTGCCACCCACATGTCACAGATTCCAAGGTACACATATTTTTATATTTTAATATCCCTGACATCAAAATCTACCTTACAATCAATAGCATGTCATAGTAAGATAATGGCATGACTCACAGTTGATGGCTTATTGGATCCAGTGAAGAGTATTATTTTTGTAGGTAATAGGCCCTTACATAAATGAGAACAGGTAAGAATCGTTGGATGGGCTGGGTTGGAGTACAGTGGTGGGAGGGGGTTTGCAGTAATAAACAGGATGGCCCAGGTGGGCATCATTATTAAGGACATGAGATTCAAGAAAGACTAGAAAGAGCTGAGGGAGGGGACATGTAGATATCTGGGGGAAGAATGTTCCAGGAAGATGGAATAGATGACAGTGCAAAACACAAGTGCACCTGGCACCCAAGGAACGTGTCAGGAAGCCACTGTGGCTGGAACAAGGGGAAGGTAATAGAGGCAATGTCAGAGAGAGAAAGGGAGGTGGGGAGTAGATTATATAAGGCTCTGAAGGTTATTGCAAAGACAGATTTTACTCTGAGGGACATGTAAGGGCAAAGCACAGTTCTGAGCAGAAAGTTGAAATGACTTGATTCACTTAAAAATTATTCAGACTGCTGCGCTGAGCACAAACTATATAGGGGAAAGGGGAGAAACTAAGAGACCTGTTCCAAGACATTTATATTGATGCAGGAGAGAGTGGGTGGTGGCTTAGGACAGATGTTAACAGTGGAGGAAGTGAGAAGTAGTTGGAATCTGGATATGTTATGAAGATAGAGCCAACAGGATTCCCTGAGGCATGGGATGTTGGTATGGGAGAGGGGAAAGGGTCAAGGATAGTGCCAAGGTTCTTGGCACAAGAACTAAAAGGAAGAAGTTGCCACCCCCTCAATGGAGACAGCTGTGGGTGAAGTTAGCTCAGGAGGGAAGATCAGGAATTCAGGTTTAGGCATGTTGAGTTTGAGTTGTCTGTTAGACAGGCGAGTGCTCCAAGTGATGTCTAGAAGGTTGCTGGATATTACAGTCTCAGTGTGGGAAAAGATGTCTGGTCTTAAAACTAGTTAACCACAGCATCCCAGTTTAAACAAATATAGTGTGTGATATCTTTTTATCTTATTCACCTCTCCAGGCTCCAGACCAGGCAAACGCAACATCTTTTTACTTTCCTTTCTCACAGTTGCCTTCTATGGGTGAGCTGTCACATTGAGACCTGACCCACATAAGCTTTCCTAAAATTTCTCCATTTCTTTATACCTTATTTTAGACAAATGGTCCATTCTATCAGCAGTAAATTCATGAACAATTATGCATACCTTTCTCTCAGGCCTACCCAATTCTGTTCCTAAAATCTACAATTGAGACAGTGATGGAACCCATTAGATGTATAGTCAATTAAGATTTAATACTCTAAAAAGAAGAGGCTTCATTTGTCAAATGCTATGCAGTTGTATTGATAAATATCAGTGATAGCTGCCAATATAAAAGAAACCACATATTATCCATTGGAATATTTTTATCTATTCCTGAGGATGCTGTATTAGGCACTGTTTATTTCATGAAATAAAGAGACATTCAATCTGAGACCTGTCAGTAAAGGAAAAATAATCATCATAATACCTAGATAAGTAAAGGCACTAGCACATTAGAGTTTTGATGATATATGAGAGGATAAAATAATAACATATATAATTATAAATTTTGAAATATATGACATGTATATAGAACACACTCAAAGCAAGTTAAGTTGCTGTCTACTTAACATTCAAATGGTTATAGCATGTGGAAAGATTTACTCAAAGCAAACTACTATTCAATGTTTGAATGGTTTAGAGTAGCAGCTTCCAAAAGGGTTGTGTACTATATGAGAAAATGGGTATGGGAGGAAAATAACTAAGATGTATTGTTTTATGTATTTATATATATATATTTCTATGAGTATAGAAATCTTACATTTAAAATTTTGATTAGTCATAATACATGTATACATTTTTAAATAAAAACAGATATATTGATGGTATATGCCTAGTCTTATTGGGATGATGTGTATGGTATAAACATCTCAGCATCTTCCAAGACATGGATAACATTTTGCTTTTGATTAAGAAAATATGATTTTAGATTCAAACTAGAAATGGAGTTAGTAAAAGAATGAATAAACTTTGCTTTGAAAATCAAAGCTCAAGAAGCAAAAGATGAGCCATTTTTTCCTTGGTAAATTCTGGCCTAACTTCCAAATTGCACCCTATTATGTCATATTTATTTCTGATTTTAGCTATCATTTTCTTCCTCTGATGTAGTCTTTCACAGAAATAAACCAGAGGTGAAAATGGTTCTAGAAGTGTTATTTATTAGGTATTTGTTTATCTAATTTTGCCCCATGCTAATAAAAGCTCACTTAGAGCTACCTTCTTACCACAAATCTAGAAAAGTTATTTTTGGTCCTTGGACCCCTAGTCTCCAAAGCATGCAGAAAATGTGTCTGGTGATGTCAGTAACTTCATGGGAGATTTTTTAAAGAAATGTTGTTATTGAGAGTTGGGAGCCTAGCTTAAATATGGTAAAGCATGCATTTTACTATAGGATATGTGTATTAGAATTGATATGGGGTACAAATCATTATTATACATAATTTGTTCAAGATTTATGCTTTTTGTGCTTTGATCTATTAGTAAAAAGCATATGATTGTAACAATTATCTTGGTTAAGGTGCATTAATATATTTGCCCTTTGCTGCTAATTGGAAACAAGGGTCTTTAGTAGAAAATCTTCTACTAACAATGCTATTAAGTGTTTTAAGTTGAGTTGTAATAATAGTTCTAAGGGGCTGTAATTAATTTTGCCTATACTATTAAATATAGTATAAATATAATTAGAAGGAATTATGTAAAGATGGCTACTGAGCTCTCTAGCCCCCTTCCTCCCCAACTAATGCCAAGTTCTTAGAAACTGACAGAAAAGTTATAATTAGTTAATTTAATGTAGTATCAACCAAAATGCTAATATAATTTTATGAACTGTCAAATCCGATGCTAGGATGTATCTGAAAAAAAAATGCTCAGAAAAAAAGCCAAGAAAAATGTGAAAAAAAGAACAATACTGAAAAAGTCTAGCCCAGATATCAGAATGTCCTGTCATAATTTTAAAAGTGAACTATAAATTTAATTATATTTTAGATATATATATAACTATATATGTATTAGACAAATTGTCCATTATATCAGCAGTAAATTCATGAAGAGCCATGCATAGCTTTCTCCCAAGCCTACCCAATTCTGTTCCTAAAATTTAGAATTTAGATAGTAATGGAATCCACTTAGATACATAGTCAATTAATATTTAATACTCTAAAAAGAAGAGATTTCCTTTGTCAAATGCTAAACAGTTATATTGATAAATATCAGTGATAGCTGCCAATGTAAAAGAAAGTCATGTCTTGTCCATTTGAATATTTTTCTCTATTCCTGAGGATGCTGTATTAGGCACTGTTCATTTCATGAAAAAAAGAGACGCTAAATCTGAGAGCTCCATCAGTAAAGGAAAAATAATCATCATAATACCTAGAAAAGTAAAGAAACAAGAAAATAACTATCCCAAAGGCCAGAAGAAAGATTACGTGTAGGGAAGGGCAAGAGGTTATACATGGGAATGGATATTCTGAGGGTTTAGAAGGGCCCAAAATGTTCTCTACCTCAACTTACATTGTGGTTTCCCGAGAGTTCACTTTATAATTATTTATTAAACTATGCATGTATACCGAACACCCTTTTCTGTGAGTGAAAAGGGTATAAAAAAAGAGTATGGTCTAGCCACAGGAATAGACCAACATATCACTGGAAAGAATTGATAGTCCAGGAATCAACTCATGTTTATATGAAAACTTAGGATCAGTAGCATTTCCAATTAGTATGGAGAGGGTGAACTATCAAATGGGACAACTCCCTGCCTCATTCTATATACTACCATAAAAGTTAGGTTAAGGAGCTAAATGTAACCTAAAATCTCCTAAAATATTGGCCTGTCATGGTGACTCACACCTGTAATCCCAGTCCTTTGGGAGGCCAATGTAGGTGGATTGGTTGATGCCAGGAGTCTCAGACCAGTGTGGGTAATACGATGAGACCCAGTCTCTACAAACAATTAAAAAATTAGCCAGGTGTGGTGATGTGCACCTGTAGTCCTAGCCACATGGGAGGCCGAGGTGAGAGAATCACTTCAGCCCGGGGGTTTGAGGCTACAATGAGTTGTAATCATGCAATTGCACTCCAGCCTGAGCAACAGAGTAAGATCCTATCCTTAAAACAATAACAACATAAAAACTTCAAAATGTAAAAATATTAAAATATAGCATTGGAGAACTTACTCTTCATCATGGAGAAGTTATACACATGAACATGGGAGATATTATGAAGACTTAAAACCCAAATCAGTGAATTAAAAATAACAATGAACACAAGCAGTGTTCTTTTGGTTAATATTTTAACTAATAGTTAAATAATTAAACACTAGAACACATTTGTGAAGGGAATTTTATTCTTCTTATAAGAGTACCAGTCAGGCATTTCCTCATTCTCATGTCCATAGAGCTTCACATAAACCCACTCAAGTGCTTAGCCTATACCATCCCTTCTTGTCATGTTGCAGGAAATATCATTCTTGTCTAACCCCTAATTTGTGCCTCTGTTTGCACATCCTCACCTTGTTCATTCTCTCCTTTTTAATGGGATTTTTCCCATCCTCACACATGCATAAAAGAGCAGCAGCACCACTGTCCTCATCAATAACCCTGGCATAGCCCATGCTAGATTCCCCACTACTTTTGTTCTCCTTTCTAGCTAATATTTCAAGAAAATATATGTATATAATGATTTTACTTATTTTTCTTCAGTTATTCTTTAATTTACTCTAATTGGGCCTTGATTTCTACCGCCCTGCTATAGGTAGTTGTATAAGTCTGTTCTTATGCTGCTAATAGAGACATACTCACGACTGGGTAATTTATAAAGGAAAGAGATTTTATTGACTCACAGTTCCACATGGCTGGGGAGGCCTCATAATCATGGTGGAAGGTGAATGAAGAGCAAAGTCACATCTTACATGCTGGCATTGCCTGCCAGGGGAACTGCCCTGTATTAAACCATCAGATCTTGTGAGACGTATTCACTATCATAGAGCAGCACTGGAAAAACCTGCCCCCTTGATTCAATTAGCTCCCACCGGGTTTTTCCCACAACATGTGGGGATTGTGGGAGTACAATTCAAGAGGAGATTTGGGTGGGGACACAGCCAAACCTTATCACCAGTCTTACCAAGGGAACCAGCTACCTACCTCCATGCTGCCATCCAATGCACAGTTCTCTTTTCTCATCCTTTATATCTTGCGTGAAATGTTCTTGAACTCCTGAGCTCAAGCAATCCTCCCATCTCAGCCTAGCCTCCTGAGTGGCTGGAACTACAGGGATGAGACACGGTAGCTGGCTTCAAGTGAAATGTTAAATTCTCAGAGTTGCCTTCTCATACCTAAAATTGCACTAATACCTTTCCATTTCTTTCAATCCTTTGTTTTCTTCCTTGCACATCTCGTATAATTAGCTCATAGTGAATATATCTTTATTTATCTATTTAATTGCTATGTAGCAAATTACCACCATGTTTATTGGCTTAAAAAGCATTTCTTATCCCATAGTTTCTATGGATCAGAAATTCAAGAGCAACTTAGCTGGGCGTCTCTGGCTCAAGTTCTCTCATGAGGTTGTAGTCAAGGATTGATCATGGCTACAGTCTCATCTGAAGATTTAACTGGGGCTTGGGGGTTGGTGGGAGGTCTGCTTTTAGGCTCATTCCCATGGCTCTTGACAGGAGGTCTCAGTTCCTCACTTCATGGGCCTCTCCATAGGGCTGCTTGAGTGTCCTTACAACATGGCTGCTGATTTCCCCATTACAAGTGATCCAAGAGAAAGTCACATGTGTTAAGACCATTCCTAGAAATGATATACCACTTCTGACTTATTCTGTTTGTAACCAACAAGTCACTAAGTCCAGTTCACACCTAGGAGGAGGGAAATTAAGTTCTACTTAGTGAAAACAGGAGCATCATATAATTTGTGGATATAACTTAAAGCCACCATACTCCCCATTAGAATATAAGCTCCCACAGTGCAAGGAATGGGTTACTGCTTACACTTATATCATTAGTGCTTAGAACAGTAGGAACTTTGATAAACATCTGTTTAATGAGTCAATGGATGAATGTCTCTTACTCTTGGGCAGCAAAGATATAGACTATGGAGTTATCTAGACCTGGTATGAAATTCTGACTTTACCTTTTACTAGTTCTGAACTTTGGACATATTGGTTTCTATGAGCCTCAGTTTCCTCATCTGTCACCTGTGCTATATTCCTGCTTCACAAGAATTCTATGAGGATTAATGAAATTGCATATATAAAGCACTTCTTCAAGCATTCAACACAAGATAAGCATTCAAATTCTAATTTCTCTGATTTTTTCCATCTTTTCACTTTCCCCAAAACTTTCAAGAATCACTATTTCTTTACTACATGATATCAAAATTTTCTATTTAACTTTCTCATAATGAATTAATCATAGTTCAATTATTTATATGTCAAAGAAAAATCAATTTATCTTAGATTTAAAGAATTTTTTCATTAGTGCATAATTTCTATTGGATCTTCCCAAGAGAATTCTAATATGTACTTATGGAGGGGAAATTAACAAATGGGCCAGTTGGAAGGAAGATTCCTTAGCATAGGGGGTACAACTGCAATTTAGATTCAATATTCTGTCTAAAAGAAAATTATGTTACCCCATAAATAGATACATACTTGTTCAAGATTTATGCTTTTTGTGCTTTGATCTATTAGTAAAAAGCATATGATTGTAATAATTATCTTGGTTAAGATGCATTAATACATTTGCCCTTTGCTGCTAATTGAAAATGAGGGTCTTTAGTAGAATATACCCACTGTGTACCCACAAAAATAAAAATAAAAGATAAAAGTGTGATAATATTTACTACTTGAAGGAAAGTCACAAGACTCATCTGTAGTTGCACCATTTTTTCTTGTGGAAAATGACAGCAGACAGAATGAATTTGGGAAATTATTTTGTGGAAGGAAATGAGGCCATGGGACCCTGTGGGTGGAATGAACAGTACTGCTAAACAGCTTTTGTTGAATCAGAAACTGAGCAAAGAATTTACCAAGCTGCCCTGAAACTTGGTATCATTATGAGTGAGTCTACTGATGTAGCTCTTTTTTTCCCCTTAAAAAATTAGGTGTAATTTACATTCAGTGAAAGGCACAGATCTAAATTTTATAGCCCTATGACACATATATAAATATGTATAACCCACACCCCAACCAAGATAGAACATTTCTATCACTCTAAAATGATCCTTATGTCTCTTTCCAGTCATTTGCTACCACCCCCAATGTAACCACTGATCTGACTTTTGTCATCATTAGTTAGTATAGCCTCTTCTAGAAAGTACGTACTGCCGTGCTTATTAGTATATGACTCTGAGATCCATTGTTGTATGTGAGCAGTTTTTTGTTTGTTTGTTCGTTTGTTTTTTTGACGGAGTCTTGCTCTGTCGCCCAGGCTGGAGTACAATGGCGCCATCTTGGCTCACTGCAAGCTCCGCCTCCTGGGTTCACGCTATTCTCCTGCCTCAACCTCCCGAGTAGCTGGGACTACAGGTGCCTACCATCACACCTGGCTATTTTTCTTTCTTTTTTTTTTATTTTTTAGTAGAGACGGGGTTTCACCATGTTAGCCAGGATGGTCTTGATCTCCTGACCTCGTGATCTGCCCACCTTGGTTGTCCATCAGCTCCTCTAGTGAGTAGTTCTTTTTTACTTTGCTGAGTAGTATCCCAATGTATGACTATATCAGAGTTTGTTTATTCGTTCATCTGATGAAGAACATGTGGATTATATCCAATTTTTAGCTATTATGAATAAAGCTGCCATGAATAATCCTGTACATTTTTTCTTTGGGATCAATACTGAAGAATATAATTGCTAGATAATAAATCTGATGCTTAATTTTATAAGAAAAGGACAAGCTTTAAAAAATTGGTTGTTCTATTTTTATACTCCCATCAGCAATGTATGAAAAGTCCAGTGGCTCCCCATCTCCAGGGATGGTAATGGCTGTGTTTTCGCTGTTAGGCATTCTGGTAGGTGTGAGCGAGTATCCACAATTTGCTCTATCACAGTTATGTGCATGTTCCTGTTTTATCCAATCATAGCTTTCATTCTTTACTTTCAGAAGAGAAATGTTGGGACTGTATCTGTTCCTCCTTTCCCCCAAGCTCTTTCAGTAGGGAGTGTTCCCATGGAGTGAGGTGTCACACTGAATGAAGTGTTCAACTGCATCAGGTCTTCAGCACCCTGCGCAGTCCCAGATTGACACTTTCTTACCATGGCAATGTAAGAAAGCATTTACCATAGTAAGCAGGTCTGACTCCATATCCTGCTTTGCTTTGTGGATCTCCCATCTCCTCCTCATTCTGGCCCCTGTTCTGAAATATAACCTTTTGAAACATAACTTTCCCTCACTGTCCAGTGCTCTGTCCCGTATGAGAAAACAGCAATAGGGAACAGTTACTGCAGAGCATGAACTCAGGACTCAGACTGCCTGAGCACACATCCTAATTCTGCTGCTGACCAGTATTTTACCTTAGACTCACCTCAAGCCTTGTTTTCTTCACCTGCAAAGTGGGACAACTACAGTAACAACCTTGTAGTGTTGTTGTGAGAATTAAATAATAAAATATACAAGGCACTTAAGCCATAGGTATGCCAGGGCTCCAGCTCTGCCGTGTATTATGTGAACATCTACTCTGATGCCTACGGACTTGACTTCTTACCACTCTCTGCCCCCACTTGTCCTGTGCTTTTATCTTCTTTTCTTTCTCTTCTCCTTTTCATATACTTCCTAGCCACATCAAGTCAATGTGTAACTTGGCTTTGGGCTTTCCTTTTTCACTTATGAACTAGTTATAAGAAGTGTGACTTCCAGAAAAATAGAAGTAAAATGTACCAAACTCATGCACTGTCTAAGAATTGAACAATGAGAACACTTGGACACAGGAAGGGGAACATCACACACCGGGGCCTGTTGTGAGGTGGGGGGAAGCGGGAGGGATAGCATTAGGAGATATACCTAATGTAAATGATGAGTTAATGCGTGCAGCAAACCAACATGGCACATGTATACATATGTAACAAACCTGCACGTTGTGCACATGTACCCTAGAACTTAAAGTATAATGAAGTATAATGATAATTTAAAAAAAGAACTTAAAGAGAACCAATGCAAGCAAAAGCCACTTCTCTTTCTGTGATTATTCAAGTGGAGATGGTACACTTGCATGAGCTTTGGGACATGTTGTACTTCTTTAGGCAAAGCCAGCTTGTCTTCCAGAGAGATCCTCTTGGATGGCCTTCTACACCCTGTTGAATTCATCACAGCCCTGGTTTGATTTTGAAGAGTGAGAAGTTTGACTTCTCATCATGAGGATTTATCTCTCTTAGTTTGAGTTTCCTCAAAAGCAGATCTCCTGAAAACCTTCAAGAGACAATGCCTCAGTTTCCCATGGAGGGGTGAGGAAGTTGGAATATTTTTCAACCAACATGTGGCCTTCATTGGTTGAGGGTCACTCCTGGAGTGTTAACTCCCTGACACATCAGCCTTCCCTGAACATTCTGCCTGACCATTGGGCCAAGAAGAATAGGGCTGCCTTGAAATAGGAGGAAAGTCTCTGCTGGAGGACCCAGGGGATATGCATGGCACTGACAACATCTACTTCATTATTTCTCAAATGTAAGTTCACATTAACCACATCCACCAAACACAGGGAGTAATGCATAAAAAGCAGTCATGCTGATCTATTAATATTCCATGAGAAATACAACCACCAGAAATTCCAACTATGTGTGCTTTGACAGTGGCAGCTTCTTTATGGTCATAACCAAATGGGAAGCCAGGTTATCTTCACAAGGAGACTGGGGCATTTAGAGTTGGTGACATGAGCTTCCTGGCTGGTGTTATTGACCTCTGTAGACCAATGGCATACATCCCCTGGGGGGGATATTCCTTCATAGGGATGGGCTAGAGACTCCTGCAAAAACCCTCTTTCTTGGATTTGACTCTGTTTTTTCTTTTTATAGACACCTTGCTGATCATCCTTCTCCTAATAGTGCACTTTCTTATCTATAAGAATTATATTTATAATCATCCAATTATACCTCCCCCAGCTCGTCTTATTTTAGTTCTGAGGGTCACCACTAATCTCTTGGTCATAGCTCCAGGTGGCTGCTCTCATCCATTACCTTTGGATTCTTTATTATTTCTTCACTAGAGGTTAAATTTAACCTTAGTTTTCGGAAATTTGTTGCTGTTAACTCCCATAGCTGCCTGCAGACATTTTCTCGATAAAATAAGAAAGTGAGTATAAGAAGTGGGTAATAATTTATTTTTGTTTTTTATTGTTTTGAGATAGGGTCTCACTATGTCACCCAGGCTGGAATGCAGTGGCGCTATCTCTGTTCACTGTAACTTTGGCCTCTCAGGCTCAAGTAATCCTCCCACCTCAGCCTCCTGAGTAGCTGGGACCATGGGTGTGTACCAACACACCTGGCTAATTTTGCATTTTTTGTAGAGATAGAGTTTTGCCATGTTGGGCAGGCTGGTCTCAAACTCCTGCTCAAGTGATCCGCCCTCTCCCGGACTCCCAAAGTGTTAATATTACAGGCATGAGCCACTGTTCCTGGATGGCAATCGTTTATTTTAAAAACATTTGAATTCATTAGTCCAAGTGTGGTGGCTCATGCCTGTAATCCCAGCAGTTTGAGAGGCTGATACAGGAGGATTACTTGAGGTCAGGAGTTTAAGACCAGCCTGGACAATAGAGGGAAACCCCCATTTCTACAAAAAAAAAAAAAAAAAAAATTAAAAAATTAGCTGAATGTAGTGGCACACACCTGTAGTCCCAGCTCCTTGGGAGGCTGGGTGGGAGGGTCCCTTGAGCCCAGGAGTTTGAGGCTGCAGTGAGCAGTGATTACACCCGTGCATTCTAGCCTGGGTGACAGAGCAAGACCCTATCTCAGAAAAAAAAAATTAAAAAATTATAGATCTGCTCTTTCTTGACACTCTGCTATAGTAGAAAGAAAACTGGAGTATGTTAGGTTGAATGACATGAAGTTGGCAAGATTCAACCATTTTTGACATATAAGAGGTCAATTTCATATAGTTCAGCCTACATAAAGACAATAATGTTCCCTATCAAAAAGTGAGTCAAAATATCTCTGTTAGGGCTATGTGGCTTTTAAGCAGATCCTCCCACCTCTTTGGGTCTTAGTTACTCATCTTTAAAATGGGTTTGACTAGACAAATTATAGGAGCGTTCCCACAAGTTTTATGAAGACTGGTCATTGCTATGGCTGCTGTAAGAAGTCTTGTTTCAAGGATGCTTTTTCTTGTTGTGACATCTTGCTTTCTTATGTTCATGTTCTCTTATGTTTATACCCAGGAGTCTCCTCTGTCCTTTTCTAATCTTTTTCTTGCTGGACAGTTTTTTCCTTAAGACAGCTCTATCTGAGTTGTTTGTCCCTATGGCAGCCATAAACAATAGAGTAAATATCTTTGCTCTTTATCTATCTTTGACAACTTGATGTCCAACTTGGCACTGAGGATAACTTCTTGAGGGCTCATATTTCCTTTAGGGCCTCAACTCCAACAATTCTTCAACCCCACTGTGACCTGAAGTCCATGCATCCTATCCCCTTTCTGTTGTCTCTCACTCTCTTCATGTCCCAATTTTCTACTGTTTCAGCTCAAATTTTACTCTGCATTACTCTAATTACTGTCTTGTATTTTCTAGGGACACATTGCTCCTTTCCCCTTCCTTTGTAATCACTTGGCAAAAGTCTAGCCCAGATTACATTCAACTCTTCATGCACACCTTGCCTACACTCACCCAGCTAAACACAGATGGAGTGAAACACACCATTGTGCTGGCTGGTTTCACTTTACAGCCATGACTACAAACCACGCGTGGGTCCTTAGAGCTGCTGAGTAGTCAAATTATGTTTCTGGAGCCCATTTACTCTCCTGTTCTTTTAGGTAACCATTTTATACCTTATCTTCTCCCTCATTTTCACCCTCAGCTGATTTTCTTGTTTCTTGTTTCTTTAAGAAAATAGAAGCCATCCCTATGTCGCCATCATCTCACTGTCAACCGCACATCTGCACTCATCTGCGCTCATGTTCTCTGCCTTCATTTCTTTTTCTTAGAATGAACTGCCTGTGCTTCCTGCAGAGTCCTAGCCCTCCTTTTAGGAAGTCGACCATCCTCTTTTGCCTGCCCAAGGACATCACTCTGGCAACTCTTCCCCCTCTCCTGCATTATCTATTAGCCTTTCTGTGTCATACACATAGGCTCTATTTTTTCCCCATCTAAAAAAGAAACTCTTTTGATTCTAGACCTCTCCAGCTACCACCCTACTTTTCTACTGCCCTTTAGAAAAAACTCCTCAAAAGAATTATTCTCACATTTCTGCAGGATAACATCACACATTCTCCTAGTTCTATATTCTTCTACTAGCTAATTTCTTTGTACCATATTTAGTTTTAAAAGAGCTCCTTTCTCTATAAATATTTCATTTCAATGCCAGAGGTCATATCAGATGGAGAATGGCTGGTTGGTTGTTTAACACTGATTAAAAGAAGAGGAAAAGCAGCCAAATATTTAGAGAAAAGGTGAAGCCATTCCATTCCATCACCTTTGTTGGAGCATTTCAATTTGCACTCTACCTTAGATGTGCTCTCTAGCCCATAGCTGAGCTAAAGGTATATTAAGTCTGTCTAACCAGGCTTGAAGGGAAGCTGGAAGACCATTTGTTCTTTTAAATCTCTTTAGTTTGCAATTGTCAGATTCAATTTTGAGGGGAAGAGTTCAGAGCATCATTGAAAGTAAAAAAGATGGGGGAAAGTGATAGCCACATGATAAATTATGTCGAAGTCAAAGTCATCGCCCTATGGCAATTTTTGCAAAGAATTATTTTTAGCACTGATAGCTAAAGGGTGGAGCATGTCACAGAGACACCTGTGTAGTTATGCAGACTGGCAGGGATGTAGAGGAACTATTAGAACCCCTGCCTTGTGTATCAATGGCATATTTTATCCATGGGCGGAATTAGCAGATAATATTCACTATACTGATTAGGAGAGAAGACAGCTTCATCTCCACACAGCTGGAAATATGTCCTGCTTCAATGTCAATTTGTTTATGCTGTGAGCCAAGTCATGCCCCCGTATGTCTGTATTTTCACATCTCTAACAGATATTAATTGCACTAGATTTGCTGTGCTGTACTTTCGATTAGTCAGAAGTTTGGCCTAGTAAGTTAGAACTCTGTGTTCTCACTGTGTTAAAAGGATGCTTGTCATTGTATTGTTTTGAAATTGTTTAAAAGATACAGTTAGGGAGGCATGGTCCTTGATCTTTTAAAATCCTTTTAAAGAAATGAACAGGGCAATTAGATAGCAAAAGTGAAAACTTATAGGCTTTTATTTTTAAATTTTTAATTACCATGGGAACATAATAGTCATATATTCTTTCATTCTTTTTTTTTCTCCCTTCTTGTTTAAGTTAGGCCAGAGTCCAATTTTCTTTATGTTTTTTTTTTCTTTCTCTCTCTCCTTTTTTTTTGAGATGGAGTCTCGCTCTGTGGCTCTGTTGCCCAGGCTGGAGTGCAGTGGTGTGATCTTGGCTTACTGCAACCTCAGTCTCCTGAATTCAAGCGATTCTCTTGCCTCAGCCTTCCCAGTAGCTGGGAATACAGCCGCGCTACACACCTATATAATTTTTTTATTTTTAGTAGAGACAGGGTTTTGCCATGTTGGCCAGGCTGGTCTCAAACTCCTGATCTCAAGTGATCCACCCGCCTTGGCCTCCCAAAGTGCTGGGATTACAGGTGTGAGCTACCGCACCTGGCCCCTTTACTTTTTATTTATTTTTTCTAATTTCAGCTTTTATTATAGACACAGAGGGTACATATACAGGTTTGTTCCATGAGTATATTGCAGCAGGTATGGGCATAGTATCCAATAGGTGGTTTTTCAACCCACAGCCTCCTCCTTCCCTCCCCCATCTATAGTCTACAGCGTCTATCATTCCTATATTTATGTCCATGTGTGCTCGATGTTTAGCTCCCACTTATGAGAATGTGTGAGATTTGGTTTTCTAAACCCTGCACATGTACCCCTGTGTCTAAAATAAAAGTTGAAATTAGATTAAAAAAAGTGAAGACTCTGGTATAACTTAAACAGGAAGAAAAAAAGAATTAAAGGTTATATGACTATTATGTGCCCATAGTAATCAAAAATTAAAAAAATAAAAGTTGTCCGTAGGTTTTCAGTTTTGCTGTCTAATTGCCCTGTTTCTATAAGAGGATTTTAAAAGATCAAGGACTATGCTTCCCTAGCTGTATCTTTTAAACATTAAGTCACTTAGAGTAATGGCCTGCAGCTGCATCCATGCTGCTGCAAAGGACATGATTTCAGTTTTTTTTATGGTTGCATAGTATTCCCTGGTGCAGATGTACCAAATTTTCTTTATCCAGTCCACCATTGATGGGCATCTAGGTTGATTCCATGTCGTTGTTATCATGGAAGTGTTTAGAACAAAACTAGGTGAAAAAATATCCCCTAGAATCCCAGGTACAAGGAGAAGACAACAAACCCCCAATACCACTGATCTGCATGGGCTGTATGTGGCAGCAAGAAGCAGAGGGAGGCAAGGAGGTGACTGAAGGACCAGAGAAGGGGGTAACCCCAAACTATCCAAGAGGTACTCTACAGAAAGCTTAAATACTGCCTGGAAATGGGCACTTTTATGGATTGCCCACTCTGCTAGGCTCAGTTTTAGATACTAGAGAGGCCACATTGAATGAAATGGGAAAGGTCTCTACTCTTACAGAGCCTGTGTCCTAGAAAAGAAACATAGACAAATAATATAATTTCAGACACATAGATGTGCTAAAACAAAGGAAGGCAATAGAAGGAACCCATGTGGCTGGGTGAGGAAATTCTGCTTTTAATGAGGAGGTGACATTTAAGCAGACAGGTGAGTGGACCTTAGCGGACCTGATTTAATAAATAGAATGATGAGGATAAGTTCATTGATTATCTGATCCAGGATTGAACATTATTCACTTAAATAGGTTAATTATTCTCCTTTGTGATCTCATCTTTCAAAATTTTCCTCCATGCAATATCAAAGGCTGCCTGTATCCAAAATCAAAATGAGTAATTTTGATGACATAACTGCATGTGGCCTGATAAAAATCATCCTTATTAAAATGAAGTCTGGAAGGGGTCCCAAGATTGGTGGAGTGGTTCAGCCTTGCTGCCAAGGATCCAGCTCCCTGCAGTCTGTCAATATATACCCTCAGGTCTGTGTATTGTGGCCGAACGTGGGGGCCATGGTCAGGCATCAGCATCTCATGGGAGCATATCCTAATGTTGGAAGGAAAACAAAGTTTGTCTCTTTTCTCTCTTGTCTCTTCTCTCCCTTAAAAATAAAATAAAATAAAATAAAACATTTTAATGAAGAAATGTGCACATATTGTTAAGCATGTATAGCTTGATATGTTTTCACAACTGAATGCATCCAGCATTCAAATCAAAAAGCAGAATATCATTAGTACCTAAGAAGTCTCCCATATGCCCCTTTTCAATCACTACCTTCTCCAAATGTAATTAGTTGCATGATTTTAAGTTTCTAACATCTTAGATTAGTTTCACCTATTTTAACCTTTTGAACTTTAAATGGAACTTCACACTATGTACTGTCCCATGTTGGCTTCTTTTACTCATTACGTTTGTGGGATTCACAGCCATTTTTGTGTGTAAATTATTTTTATTACTCCATAGTATTCCATTGTCCATTCTGCTTGAATATATATATACATATATTCAAGTAGAATATATACATATTCAAGTAAGTAGAATATATATATATATTCAAGTAAGTAGAATATATATATATTCAAGTAAGTAGAATATATATATATATATTCAAGTAAGTAGAATATATATATATTCCAGTAGAATATATATATATTCAAGTAGAATATATATATATATTCAAGTAGAATATATATATATATTCAAGTAGAATATATATATATTCAAGTAGAATATATATATATATTCAAGTAGAATATATATATATATTCAAGTAGAATATATATATATATTCAAGTAGTATATATATATATCTTCAAGTAGAATATATATATATATATATTTTTTTTTTTTTTTCCCCTTTTTGAGATGGAGTCTTGCTCTGTCACCAGGCTGGACTGTAGTGGCACAATCTCAGCTCACTGCAACCTCTGCCTCCCGGGTTCAAGTGATTCTCCTGCCCCAGCCTCCCGAGTAGCTGGGACTACGTGCTCGCACTACCACACCAAGCTAAATTTTGTATTTTTAGTAGAAACAGGGTTTCACCATGTTGGCCAGGATGGTCTTGATCTCCTGACTCGTGATTTGCCTGCCTGGGCCTCCCAAATTGCTGGGATTACAGGCGTGAGCCACCGCGCCCAGCCCATTCTACTTGGTTATCATTTTAAACAGTAACCGGTTTGGGGTTATGAGTAGTGCTGCAGTAAGCATTCTAGTGCATGTCTCTTGGTGATCATATATATACATTTCTTTTGACTTTTTGAAGTCCTGTATCTAATTTCCTCTCAAGTCTTCTTGGTCAACATTAGGTCACATGCCCTTCCTATTTGCAGTAGAACCTGGGAAAGAAAATATCTAAGAATGTGCTGTTAGATGTTCAACAACTAGCTCTTAGCAGGAGGGTTGGCCAGGGAGAAGCAGGGAGAGGGCAGCTTGATGGGAGGAGGGTTGATTTTGTAGCATTTGCAGTTTCTTGGTGTGAATACTCCCATCATGGCCAGTTTTAAGCTACCAGTGTTATATCAACCACCTTGCAAAAACAGCTCTCATAGAATTAGTATAAGCCAGCTCCAGAATGCCACAGAAAATAGCTAACATTTTCACTTTTTATAATTGGAATTTGGCTCTGCCAGAAAAAAAAAAAATGGAGGCTAGGGAGGGATAGGAAATGTTGTTCCATAGGCAATCAGTATTTTTGCACCAATTATTGAGTTACTACTATGAATAAATTAATAAACTACTAACCCAAAGATTATTTTTATAAATTTTAGATTATTGGTGAAAATGAAAACTGGCTTTTAGATACTATTAGGATAGGCTAGATTTATACTGTGGTTAAAAAAAAAATCCCCAAATTCTAGCATTTCACCCATAAGGGGTTTATTTTTCACTCATGCAAAGTCCACTACAGGTCAAGAAACTCTCCAGTGCAGCTGTTCTTCATGCAATGATTTAGCAACCTGGACAGCGTCATGTTATGGCTCATTATTTCAATACTCAGTCTCCATGGTCACCACTGGAGCAAAGGAGACAGGTGAGGGTTATACGTGTGCTTGTAATACCTTCAGTGCAAAAGTGATTTATCAATTCCACTCATAGGTCATTGCCTAAAGCTAGGTACTGGGTCCCTCCCAACTGCAAGGACAATTGGTAAATCTGTGGGTATATGATGTACTGTAAATGTCTCTGCCACAGAGACCATCCACTCAGAGCCATCTGTTATTTTTTAAAGGTCCTAAAAGGGGCCTTTAAAAATATTTAATTCTATGCATTTCCACCCTCACATATATCCAGTTACTCTAGAAAAATAACCACAACTGTACTCGAAGTTATCCACCAGTAATGCATTATCTCAGAAAATAGAAGAAACTGTTTCTTAAGCAATAACAAGATCAATCCTAATGAAGACTCTTTTCTATATATGAGTTAATTGGCTTTTATATTGGACTCTAATCTCCAGTATAGGTAATGCCTTCAGCCATAATGCTTATTTTACCATCACCGTAGTAATAATTGATGTAGGCAAGAGTCATCAACAGATGCTAAAACCACTGAGCTAAAGGGTGCTGAGCAAGAGAATATTTGCATAAGCTTCAAAGTGATATACCCACAGAGTATTTATTACTTACAAAGGGGAAAAGGTAGCATTAAAATGGAGAGATTTGGCAGACATTGCCTCTTCCAGTTGATCAAATTTAATATTGCCAATAATGGGGCAAACTAAAACCATGTGCCCCATACGATACACTGAGAAAGGGACCTAATGTTATCTACACAGTATGCCTACCAAAACTGTTAACTATGAACATAATCTTAAGAAAAAACTCAGGCAAATCCTAATTTAGAACTGTCTTGAAAAATCTCAGCTGTACTCTTTTAAAATGTCAATGTCATGGAAGCCAACACCGTGTCCTTGACGAAAGGACATCAAGAATGATGATGACTAAATGCAGTGTGTGATTCTGGTTCAGATCCTGGAAAATGAAACTATAAAGGACACTATTGGTTTAAGGTGGAGATTTTGATTATAGACTATATATTTGATAATAATATTGTATCAATGTTAAATTTCCCAAATGCAATTAGTATGTTATAGTTATACAGGAGAATGGGTTTGTCTTATGAGAAATGTGTTGATTAGTGGTGAAGTGTCATACCTGCAGGTACATTCAGGTGATTCAGAAAAAAAAGATACGCATATACTTATACGTGTATGTGTGTTTAAGTATATGTGTAATTATATGTACATATAAACACAATATACACACATACAGAGAAAGCAAATGTGGCAAAATGTTAATCTTTGAAGAATCTAGGTGAAGGTTGTCTGGGCATTAATTCTTCTACTTTTGCAACTTTTCTTCAGTTTGAAATGTTTCAAAATAAAAAATGGGAAAATACTGTTTGTTCCATTTTTCCTGCAGTTTTGCAACTCAGTTCACTCTGTCATATTTTGCTAAAACATCAGTCTTATTGGGACCAACTTCATTGTGTTGCTTAATCTGCACTGTTTAGTCATCAGATGAGAGTTGAGCTTCAAGATTCTTTTTTTTGTCTTGTTTTTCATTTAACAGCTTATTGGTTTATTTTTGATATGTGTCTGTATCAGTTAGGATAAGGTAGGTTTTTTAAAAACTACTTTTTTGCAGCATGGGTGACATGTAAAAAGCTATACATATTTAATATGTACAACTCAGTGAATTCGGGGTTAAGTATACACCTGTGAAGCCACTGCCACCATTAAAGCTATAGGCATATCCATCACCTCCCAAAGTTTCCTCTCACCCTGCCCCTCTTATTATAATTTCACATGTGTGCATGTGTGTATGTGTGATAAGAACACTGAGTTCTACCATCTTGGTACAATATACTATTGTTAACTATAGGTACTATGCTATATAGTAGATCTACAGAACCTATTTATCTTGTATAAGTAAAACTTTGAACCCTTTAACCATTGCTTCCCTATTTCCCCTTCCCCTCAGCCCCAGGCAATCAGCATTCTACCTTCTGCTTCCACGATTATGCCTATTTTATATTCCATATATAAGTGAGATCATACAGTATTTGTCTTTCTGTCTCTGGCTTATTTCACTTAGCATAATGTCCTGTAGATTCATCCATGTTGTTGCAAATAGCAGGATTTGTTTCTTTTTTTAAGGCTGAAAATATTTCATTATGTATATACACCACAGTTTAAAATCCATTTTCCTGTTCATGGGCATTAGGTTGTTTCCGTTTCTTGGCTATTGTGTGTAATGCCACAGTGAACAAGGGAGCACAAGTGTCTCTTCAACATCCTGATTTGAATTTCTTGGGATAAATACCTAGAAGTGGGATTACTGGACCACATGATAATTCTATTTTTAATTTCTTGAGAATTTTCCATACTGTTTTCCATAATGGATGTACTAATTTACCTTCCCATGAATAGTGTGCCAGAGTCCCATTTTCTCCATATGTTTACCAACACTTATTACTTGTTGTCTTTTTGATAATAACCATTCTAACAGGCATGAGGTAATATCTCATTGTGATTTTGATTTGCTTTTCTCTGATGATTAGAGATGTCAGGTGCCTTTTAATATAGTTGGCCGTTTGTATGTCTTCTGTGGAGATATATCTGTTCAGATCCTTCCTGTGCCCATTTAAATCAGGTATTTGTTTTATTTTATTTGCTATTGAGTTGTATGAGTTTGTTATAGATTTTGGATATTAACACCTTATCAGATACAAGATTTGCAAATATGTTCTACTATTCCATAGATTGTCTTTTCATTTTGTTAATTGTTTCCTTTGCTATGCAGAAGCATTTTAATTTGATGTAGTCCCATTTGTTTATTTTTGCTTCTGTTTCCTATGCTTTGGGTGCTATATCCAAAAATTTACTGCCAAGACCAATATCAAAGAATTTTTTTCTCTGTGTTCTTCTAGGAGTTTTACATCTTCAAGTGTTACGTATAAGTCTTTAATCCATTTTAAGTTGATTTTTGTGTGTGGCGTAAGAGAAGGGCCCAATTTTATTATTTTACATGTGAATATTCAGTTTTCCCATCACTGTTTATTGAAGAGACCGTTCATTCCCCTTTTTGTATTCTTGGTGCCCTTGTCAACAATTATTTGACTGTATATGTGTGGGGTTTATGTCTTGGTTTTTTATTCTGTTCAGTTGGTCTCTGTTTATTTTATTTTCCTGTGCAGAAGAATTCTCAACAATTTATATGGCTACTCTACCCTTAAGGAGGCGGAGTATGACTTCCAGTCCATTTAAAAAAAAAATTATTGTGTGTATTTAAAATATACAACATGTTACGGGAGATGTATAGATGATAAAATGATTACAATAGTGAAGCAAATTAATATATACTTCATCTCACATAGTTACCCACTTATGTGTCTATTTTTTTGCCAGTGCCACGCTGTTTTGATTACTATAGCTTTGTAATATAATTTTAAATTGGGAAGTATGGTGCCTCCAGCCTTCTTGTTCTTGCTCAAAATTGGTTTGGCTATTCAGGGTCTTTGTGGTTTCATATGAATTTTAACACTGCTTTTTCTACTTCTGATGTTAAAAATTGCCATTGGAATTTTGATAGAATTTTGATGCAAAATTTTGAATCTATAGATTGTTCAGGGTAGAATGAACATTTTACCAATATGAATTATTTCAATCCATGAACACCAAATATCCTTCCATTTATTTATATATTCTTTAATTTCATCAGTGTTCTACAGTTTTTTGTGTACAGATATTTCAAGGGCAGGGATTCTTAATAATCACCACCTGATTCTAAATGGGCCTGTAACACAGGAAAGAGCCCACCCAGAAGCAGAGATGACCTTCTGTGTGTTTGGATTGGACATTCAGTTAATACAGCATCATACCTGGAAGATGATATTTATTTTTCTTCGAAAAACAGTGGGATCAGGAAAAGCAAAGCTAAAGATAACTTTCTCCTTTTAAACTTCTGTTGGGTTAGATTAGCCTGTGGTATTAGAGACAAACATATTTGTCTACTCTGAAATGACACTAGTGATACTTTATATGCTTATGTTCTAAGGAAAACTACTTGGCATATTCTGTAGTGTTAAATGAATGTACTGCCTTCTTAGAACAGGCCCTGTAATTTTGTGAGAAGAGTATCAATGTTTCACTTTGGGAGGCCAAAGCTGGCAGACCACTTGAGGTCAGGAGTTTGAGACCAGTTTGGCCAACATGGTGAAACCTTGTCTCTACTAAAAATACAAAAAAATTAGCTGAGCATGGTGATGCATGCCTGTAGTTCCAGCTACTCAGGAGACTGAGGCACGAGAATCACTGGAACCTGGAAGGTGGAGATTACAGTGAGCCGAGATCGTACCACTGCACTCCAGCCTGAGCAACAAAGTAATACTCTGTCTAAAAAAAAAAAAGGAAAAGAAAAAAGATAAATGTCAGATGAATTGATATAGATGATGAACTTCAAAAAGAAGCTAAACTAAACTCAAATATGCATTTTTTTTTCTCAACCATCAAAAACTTGAAATTCTCTGTTGAGAACTTCTGGGATCTTTTCTGACCATTCTGTCAGGAGCAGCTCAGTAGATTTGTAGAATTAATGTTGACACTTCACACCTTTTATGAGTCCCTATACAAATGGGAAAACAGAAGATTTGTATCAGACAGTTTTGCTAAGAATTGAAAATCAGAGCCATTTTTTGGCTGTTAACCAGAATGAATTGTTGATCAAGTAGATCATTTAGCCCTCACTACTGGAACTCTTGATGAATAGCATGGAGAACTAAATTATAAAGTTTCAAGATTTTTTCACTATTTTGTCATTGTCCTAAAAGTCTGGAATGAGCTTTTTAAGTTTCTGTTTCTCTTTGTTTTTGGCTCTAATTTTTGACATCCCCCCACAAAACAAAGTAGTACTTCAGTTATTGCAAGCCATTATGATTTTCAGTAAATATGTCTTATATTGCTATAACACTCTGGAGGTCACAGCTACCCAATAACATCACATGGGAAGGACAGCTACATGGTTCAATTTAATTACAAATATTTACACACTTTCAATATAAGCCCTGGAAAACATTAGCGTAGGGGGACCTCTCCCAGTAGGATAGCAGCTTTTCGCAGCTCAAAGCTGTATTCTTTCCTAAAAGGTATTATTTGACTAAATGGCTGACAGGCGGATATTGAATAGAGAATGAGATGGTTGGTATATGTTACGACTTGAATGTAACCCTAGACACAGAGTTTAAAATAGTCCGCTGGTGTCTTATAGGGACTTGTTCCCCATGACCCAACATTCCTGAGACCAGGCAACATTCTCTTCCTGCCTCCAGGGAGTCATTTCTCAGCTGGGTTTGGGTAAACATTGTGGGTTTTAAAAAAGCCCCTGCATGGGACCAGCAGAGCCTCCTTTTTCGACCTTGTACCACAGGCATCACCAACTACTCAAGATGTAACATTGTTCAGAGCAGGGCTACTCAAATTGAGGATCCTTTTCCTTCATCTAGGAGCTTGATAGAGATGCAAATTTATGGGCTCCTCACCTACCGACTCTGAATCACTGGGGTGGGGCCAGGAATCTGTGTTTTAACAATCTCTCCCTTAAATTCTGTGAAATATCACAATTTTAGATTTCCCATAGATGTGAGGCAACAAGCAGACATTAGCTGAATACTTCTCAAAAGATGATCGTAATCATCTGTTCACCTTGCCAAATAAAAGTTTCCCATAATGCGAACAGAGGAACACTTATCTATAGGATATGATAAGAAACAGGTTCTGACAAATGCAAATGTGCTACAAAGTAATTTTATTAAAACGTGGTGTTATCAGATGTTTAGCAGTGAAAAGAGATAGTAAAATTAAAAAGCCCAGCTACATTCTGCATCATCTTATATAACTCGCTACCCTTTCAATTAATACTTTTTCTGGATTTGTTATCTTGTAGGACGTAGTGTTAAGTGAAATCTTCCTTATTTGATTGTGTTCTCATATTGAATGCTTGCTTGCTTTCTCAGTAAGAGTTCCTAGGAGCCAAGCAAAGATTACATTAGTGTGTAATTCCTCCAAGGACTGTGTTGTGGCTGGAGTCACAAGGGGTTCTGTCCCCTTTGGAGAGCAGACCTGGAACTACACTCAGTGGGCTCTGAAACCTGAGCTCCAGAGCCTGTTTTGTTGGTGAAAACTTTGCTGCCTTTCTTTTCCTTAGACATGGCCTCCAGGCAGAAGACAAAGTAGACAATTTATAAAGAAGGGAGCCTGTGGATGTCACAGAGGCATTTCTTGTCCTTACTGGGGCAAGGACATAAATAGAACACATTTTATTTCTATAAGCTGCTATGTTCATTTTAGTTCCCGCACATTTAGTGGTGAACTGATAAATATTTAACAACCTACACTCCAAGGGGGAAAGCCTCGAATTTTAGCCTTGGGAAGTTTTCAAAATCTAAACACCATGGCCAATTTCAAGCTACCAATGCAATGTCACAAAGTCACTGTAGTGGGGCTGAAACAAGAGGCTGCAATCGGCTGTCACTGTTCTATGCGAGCTGGCTTCAGCATACCACTATCCAAAGTACTCCCTTCCAGGTACTCACTGAGATAGACGATGGGAATTGAGCTAGCCCATGGTAGGCATGAATAGGAAGAAGAAATCACTGTTGTTGCACAGGCTTGGCATGTAGGGAGATCTGTTGGTGTTCAGTACATGAGAAAACATTAATGTGTTTGATGCCACTCCCTTCTATGCTAATGTTTTGGCCACCTGTGTTGGGGAGGTAAAATGCTGGATTCTATGCTTCTGTTAATAGTATGATGAGTTCACCACAAAGCATAAAGCTAGAAAGGACATCCATACCTCACATTTTCAGATAAATGACTTAGCAACACTATTATTCCCTGCTAAGGCTGCCTCAAGAGCAAAAGCAGGCATGCACACAATTCTTTGTTGCCCCAGAAAGTATCGCATACATTTGCTATTGTAGGAAAGTATAAAAAAGCTTGCAATCCAAATAAGGCCATGAAGTAGCTCCCAAGGGCAGCATAATTTCTGAAGCAAACTCTTTCTGCAAAGAATCCTGTTATTTATATACCAAGAGCAACAAACATCCATATTTACTTTTGTCTGTACCCGAATTCAACATTTGATTGTTCTTGTCACTGTGGGGCTTGGCATCTAAAACACTGTAATGACAGGTTATGCAGTGTGAGATAATAAAGGGTGGATAAATTTTATCCAGGGAACTGATTCACTACTACCAAAGTATTTTGAAAGAAGAGGAAGAGAATTCAAGTAAAAGTTTAAAAATAGAATAGCATGAAGGAGATCAGTATACATGTGCATAAAAATGTTCTTAGAAGACCTAGAATATGGAACATTTCATTAGTGTATTCATCAGTACATGGTTGTTGAAGTCAGGCCATTTTATGAGGGAGAAAATGTTGAAGCACTTGACCTAAGGATTCAAGTCCATGCTGAAATATGACAAAACCCTCCACTGAATCTCAGAACCTCTGAACTCTGGTATTTCTTTTAAAAATCCAGAGCTTCCTAAACAAAATCAAAGAAGAGAACAGAGCTTTACAATCTTATTAAAGACTGGACTGAGTGGAAACCAATGAAATATCTAGAGTGGGGTTAAAGTCTGTATTTGATTTGATGAAATCTAACTTTTATATTTTCTTTATATATTCATAATATTTTATTTTCAACCTATCTTGGATAAGCAGGAAAATAGGTCTGATAGTCATAAGGATATCACTACACTTCAGCTTTAAGAAGTTGTTAGGTTTATGAGGACTTGTAATAAAACTCCTTAATGAATTAAAAGATGTGGAATATATATAATAGAGTTTTTTTTTCATATTGTCTTAATTTGGGTTGTACCACAAGTAGACCCTGAGAAAGGATTCTAACACAAGTATAGTTTATTGAGGAAGTAACCCCAGAAAATACCTAGGAGAAGAGAAATGAGACAGGGTAGGGAAAGAATTTGGTGAAAAGTATGTTTTCAAGTGAGTTGCCGTTATGGACAACTGGTGCTCAATCCTGCTGGGGAACTCTAGGAGACATTGTAGAACATGCCCCTGAATTGTCCCAAGTGAAAGGCAAGAAAGCTGGTGTAACCAGTAGCTCTCTTTCTGCCATCAGTTAAAAACGGCTTCCAGAGTCATGAACTATTTGACACTATGGACTTTCACTGCACTAGGGCTAGGTGTGTTCCTATAGTGAGATAAAAGCCCTCTGGGTAATAAGTTACAGAAGTTTGCAGTAACGAGCCTTTGCTGTGTAGAGAGAGGACATGCCTTAGTTCAGCACTGTCCAAAAAAGTTTAATGTGAGACACTAACATGAGCTATATACATTGTTTTAATTTTTTCAGGAGCCAATTAAGATGTAAAAAGACACAAGAGAAATTAATTTTAATAATATATTTCTTAACCCAGTACATCCAAAATATCATTTTAACATGTAGATAATGTAAAAAGTGTTAATGAGGTATTTTATTTTTTGTCCCAGAACTTTGAGATTTGGTGTGTATTTTACAACACACTTCATATTTCAACAAACTAGCCAGTTTTCAAGTGCTCAGCAGCTGCCGGGATGGGAGGCTGGGGGTGGTGTGTGGCTACTGTATCAAACAGTGCAGTTGTAGGGGAATGCACCGGTGTTTGCTTTGCTAATTACTGGATTTGGGGCATGTGTCGCAATTACCCTCTGAGCTACACTGAAGGCCAGCTCCACCCAATGCATCAGACAACCAGATACGTAGATAAATTTTTGGCTCAACTAATGCTTTACTTTCTCAGCTAGATTGTGCTCCTCTGATTTCTCAAGACATAAATCCTGGAAAATGTTATCTTCCACATATTTTATAGAATATTAATATTAGTATTTTGAAAACTAACATTTTCATTGTCTTCAAAAATGCATTGCCGCTGTTTTTATTGGTATGAGTTTGGGATTTAATTAGCACAAATTCAGTCCTCACTTGTTCTCTTTTTTTCTCCCTTCACCCAGCAAATACTTATTGAACACTTCCTGTGGGCCAGCACAGGCCCTGTGGCCCCTCAGTGATGAAACAAAACCCTGTCTTCATGGAGCTATGTTTCAGTGATGGGGAAGGCAGACAGTAAACAGAATACCATATCCATTTATAAGAGCCATGAAGAACAGGTTCTTGGCAAATTGTTTCTGCAATGGGTTGACAGGTTTCTACAATGGGTTGCCATCTTACTTTAATCAAATGCCATATGGAAAAGCAAATAAGATGGATAGTGGTTATTGGTTTTAAAAGAGGATTTCTCACTTTTTGGTACATTTCATCTCAGGGTTCCTTTCATTAGAGCCTTGATTTGGATTCTTGCTTTGAACTCATTTACAGGAGACTTTTTAGGAACTGAACTGAACTATAAAATGAGTTGAACTATGTCTAGTTAGGAGGGTTGTGTACACATACTGCTGTATTTTGCATCTCTGAATGCCTAATTTAAGGGCAGCTCACACCTCTTCCCCACAGGCTGTCAGATGCATGGCTGAATCATGGTTTGTGTCATCTTCGTGGCATAAACTTTACAGACCTTTGAAAACTAGCTGCCAGCAGGACAGGTCAAAGACTGTGTCTTTGCATATCTCCAGTGGAGCCCTATGAGGCATTTATTTGAGTTGCTAATGTGAATGAGGCTGTGATCTCTCTATTAATTAAGTCCGTTTTATTCATTGGGTGAAATGTGAAAACATTTAATAATTTAAACACTTGATGTTTTCAAAGTGTATTTGACTTTTGAGGTTCAAGACACTAAAAAAAGGTTAACTTGAAGCAATGGCACTTGCAAAGATTTTACTGCAGCTGATTGCATATGCAGGATATTTCTAGAGTCATATATTATGCCAGAAAGATTACTTCAGTAGGATTTAACTGCCTGAGTATAATAAGTAGAGTGTTTTATTACATAATAATTGCCTTTAATGGGTATGGGTATTTCATTTGGCTATTGAAATCATGCTAATGTAACTGTAATTGAAAAGATTACATTTACTTTTTAAACATCTTTGTTAACACATCACATTGGGTCAGCTGATGCAATCCTTAAAATCATATGTTTTATTTTCACAGATTTAATTTCCTGAGATATATTGCCTCTTGAAACTTTTTAAAGACATTTCCCGATAGACGAAGGTAGTTGAGTTCCTTCCTATACAATTTATTGAAACTGCCTTTGCAAGAATTATAACAGGGAGAAAATCGTGACAGTGAAAGAAATCTGACCTAACCAACTCCATCCTGCTTATAACCTCCAAACTGTCCTTGTTCATTCCTGGGCACAGCCCTAACTTTGGGAGGAACTTAGTTTATAGTCTAACTTTGAAAGAAACATGATAACAACGCTTTTCTGAAACAAAACCCCTTCTTGCCTATGAACCAGACTGCCTTTGTAGGACTAACAAATTAACCACAAGATTAGAAATTATGGTTTAGGAGTCATGCAGCTAGAGACCACAAGATTCTAAACCTCCCCAGTTGCTCCTAGGGATAAAACATCTCTATTATCAAACCTAAGACTTGTGCTCAAGATATTTTTCAGAGCTTGCACTCAATAGATCACCTGGCACCACCCAAATCAGTAAATTAGTTCATCTGGTCTCGTGGCCCCACCCAGGAATGGACTCAACAGAAGAGGACAGCTTTGATGCCCTGTAATCTCATCTCTGACCCGACCAATCAGCACTCTCCACTCCCTGGCCCCCCTACCCACCAAATCATCCGTAAGAAACCCCAGTCTCCAAATTCTGGGGGAGAGACCAATTTAAGTAGCAATAAAGTGAATTAAAGTTTTTCTCTATTGCAATTCCCCTGTCTTGATAAATCCACAGTTGTATTAATATCTGGGCAGTGGGCAAAACGAACTCATTGGGCAGTTACATTATTTCCTAATTTTCAGTGGTTACTAAAAAAGTAAAAACTGATGCTAACTATCTTAAGCAAAATGAAACTTTCTGGAAAGATGTGGGAAGGGGAGAATTGACTGGAGTCTTGAGTATCAAACTTTGCAAAAAGGCATCTTAGGTAGGAGCCCCTGGACACAGACCTGAGATGGAGATTCTTTGTGCAAATGACTTATTGAGGGAATGCTCTCTGGAGAAAGCTGTAAAAGAGTGAGGGAAACTGGATAGGCAGGAGGAGAAGCCAAGCACAAAATAAGGGTTCAGGTGAAGTCTAGCCTCAGCTTGATCCATGAGGAGCTCTGGAGCTTAAATGCCATCAGAGATATTCTGGTATTCTGCTTTGTTTCTCTGGTCTTCCTCCAGTGTTCTTTCTTCTACAACAGTCTACAGATGAGCACCTACTTGGGATTGTGTTTTCAGTAGGCTTTGGCAAAACATAAGAAATATATTTTGCACTTTGTTAGTTTTTTGATTAGGATTTCCCTTTATGGGGTATCACATTTCATACAATGATGGGATTAGGAGAGGGATATGAGTATGAGTGATTGTGTGTGTATGTATAATGTCCTTCTTGGTAACATAAGAAGTGGAAAATTGTACATTAATTGGCCCCAAGAATTAAGAAAAAAATACTCCTCTGTGAAACTCTATATACACTCCTGCATTCTTACTTGGCATTATTAATGTGAAGCTTAAAGAATAGGAATTTATCATATAGTTCACAGTCATAGCTGTTAATATAGACCCAACCTCAAACAATACATTATACTATATGCTCGAGTAGCATGGCCTTTTTTGATGACAATAAATCTTAACCAAAAAAACAAATGCAAACTTTCTTGAGTAGGGTATTGCACTTTTATAAGTTACATAGTGTAAACATATTTGATTCTTTACTTTCCCACTGTAACAATAGATTATTACTATGTAACACACAGCTTCAAAATTTAGCGATTTAGAACAAGCATTTATGTCGTTTATTGGTCTGCAGGACATCTGGGGAATTATTGTGCATCTAGGCTGAGCTAGGTTGTTGCCAGCTGGTTGGCTCTTGTGTGTGAGGTCCGCTGGAGATCAGCTTGGGGTTGGCTGGTCTGGGTTGCCCTCTTCTAGGATGGCTAGAACTTCTAGGATAACTGAGGCCACTTTCTGTGTAGTCTGTCATATTGCAGAAGACTTGTTCTCATGCCAGTGACAAGATTCCAAGTGAGGGTGGAAGCTGCAAGGCTTCTTGGAGCCTAGCCTCAGAACTTTTGGCGTGCTTCTGCCTCCTTCAATTGGTGAAAGCAAGTCACATATCCAAGCCTAGATTCAAGTCATGGGGACAACAGCTCCACCTCTTGATGGGAGGGGTTGTGAAGTCACATTGCAAGGGCTTGGATACAAGGAGGGATGGCAAAATGTGGTCATTTTTACAGTCTGCCTCACGCTGATTCCCCATATTAAATCAGTAATTCTTACATATTTTATCATTCAATTTCCTTAGTCTTATTTTTAAATGTTTTTAATTGATAAGTACATATTTATGGGCTATGTGTGATATTTTGATGTGTGTATACAATGTGTAATGATCAAATCAGAGTAATAGGATATATACCACCTCAAAAATTTATCATATCATTAAATCTTCCTCTTACCACTGCTAATCCAAGCCACAATTATCTCTCCCCTGGTAGACCACAGTAACTCCGTAACTTATCTCCCTACTTCCACTCTTGGCCATCCCTAATCTGTTCTTCACACAGCAGGCATGATGATCTTTTGAAAATATAAATAAGCTTTTGCCTCTTGCTCTTAGAATAAATCTATGCTCCTTTCTGAGGGATAAGAGTTGCCACAGTGATCTGCCCCTTGCCCAGTTCTAGCCTTACCTGTGTCCTTAGAAGTCCTGGAACCTATCAAACCCCTTCTGTTTCAAGGACTTTGTGATTGCTTGAACTTCCTCTGGCTTGTGCCTTCTGCAACTTTTCATATGATTTATTTCTTTTCATACAACCACATCTTCCTCAGTCACCTATGTCAAGCAGGACTCCCCTGATTACTTTCCACTGTGTAGCTTTGTGTACTTCCTTCGTAATACCGTTCAGTTTGCTAATTTACATATTATTGCCAATCTCTTCCACCAGATTGTGCTTCATAAAGTCAAATACAATATCTATCTCATGAGGTTTGGTCATTTACAAAAGAGAAAAACACAGCGTCTGATTATGCACATCATTGCACATATTAGTTGCTAAGTAAATGTTTGTTGATATCTTACAGAGCAGACTCCCTACATGAAATTTTTACTAAAAACAAAACAGGAATCCTTGTAACCTTTCCTTTTAAAATGGGTTTTTTTATTTCCATATTTTCAAAGCAACATACCCAGTTACACATCATAAGTATTAATCATGACAAATGGTCTTTTGTTATGGAAATAGAATTGATATGGTCCAAGGAATTAAAGGTAGATGCCTTTGATGCTGTGTATATAGTGATGACTCTTACAAAAGAAATGTATTAGTCCATTGCTTACTTGATACAACGTAAGCAAACATTTTCAGAAAGGGGTCTTTGCTAGATAAAGGCCTCAGTGTTCAGAGCCTCGTTTTCCAAATGGAGAAGAAAGTACTATAAAACTGAATTTTATTCATGCTTCAGAGAGAAATGAAATCTCTCCATCATGAAAAATGGGTATCAGGTGCTTTTGATTTCCTTTTATCAGCTGCTAATCAGAAGACATGAGGAGAGAGAAGCAAGCTAATGAAGAAACCAGTCATTTCAAAGACAGTTGTATTGTAGGAATCTTTGTGAATGTTAATTAGATGATGGCCTTGGGGAATTCATTGTGAGGGAGAGAAATGGAGGAGGAAGTTGAATATTGCAAAGCCTCTCCCGAGTTGGAAAACATCTAAATGTGTTTGTGCTAAAATATTTTGAGTCATAAGAACTACATTTTGAATAAGACATAGTGTTTCAAAGACACTAGAGGACGTTTTATCTCATAGATTCTGTATACATTAGTAATGATTTATATCTATACAGTAGTAATTATTCATATAATCTCTTAGCATGACTAATTTGGAAACACATTGCAGTGCACATTTGTAATTTTGGGAAGCTACCAAATATCTACAATCCCTTTTCTAGCTGGGAGAACTCCTTGTTTTGGGAGTCTGCAGAAGCCAAAAATGCCATACACTGTCAACTTTCTTTGTAGCTAGGGCACAGACATGGGCTTGGGACATGGGCACAGCTAGGCCACATGCCTGGGCTTGGGAAATCAGATAAACCTACTCTAGACTATGATGTAAAGAAGTGGAGCAGGAGAGAATCCATTTTATTGGTGGAGGTGGTATCAGTTGGGACCATAGGGATGGTAGGAACTATCATCAGTACTGGTGGTGGTTACAGTGTAAGCGATCATGGCCCTTAATAGCACATATGTATCCTCATTTGGCAAGTTGGGGTGGAATTCTAGTCGTAGAATCTACTGCTGCTGTACCTTCTTTTGGTCCTTTCTGGTTCTTTAGGCAACACTGTGAGCTATCTGTTATCCTTTCAATAAATTTCATAAATTACTTTATTCTTCCAGAAAGCAAGGTAACTTTTGGTTGCTTATACATCAAAACCATGACTAACTCACTCCAACAGAAAATGCTAACCATTTTGAGTACCATATAATGAGTAGTTGTATTTCATCAAACACATAGTGCTTTATACAATTATCTTGCCCAGTACCACCCAAATATTGAGAGGATTTATTTAGAAGGATTTAAAAGTTTTGTTGCATTGGCTTTCCAATTCTTCATTTATTAATTTAAAAAATCATTACCATAATTTTAAAATTAGAGCCTCCTTCGTTAACGTTATGCTTCATGCTGTCTGTTTAAAATGACATCACTTTTTTCTTAAAGCAGAGTTTTTTGTTGAATAGAATTAGACTATTTAACAATATTTCTGTTGAGTCTGATCATACTCCTTGTATACGTTAGGAGGTGTCAGGGAGGCAAACATTTGCTGCTACCAAGAGAGTAGTAATTTCCCTCTGGTAGAATGTTCAGGCCATAAATGAAAAAGGGTAATGCACTCAATAATTGAAGATCTATGTGGCTCAACAACAATTTATTTACTTAAAATATTTTTTTCTTTTATTATTATTATTATTATTATACTTTAGGTTTTATGGTACATGTGCGCAATGTGCAGGTAAGTTACATATGTATACATGTGCCATGCTGGTGCGCTGCACCCACCAACTCGTCATCTAGCATTAGGTATATCTCCCAATGCTATCCCTCCCCCCTCCCCCCACCCCACAACAGTCCCCAGAGTGTGATGTTCCCCTTCCTGTGTCCATGTGTTCTCATTGTTCAATTCCCACCTATGAGTGAGAATATGCGGTGTTTGGTTTTTTGTTCTTGCGATAGTTTACTGAGAATGATGATTTCCAATATTTTATTGGATATTTACTAAACAGCCAGGAGCTATAAAACACTGAGAAGTCAGAAATGAATAATGCTTGGATAATTCGTCTTTATGAAATGCAGCTTTTAAGAGCTGATAGTGTAAGGCAGTGACGCTCAAAATCTGGCCTGAGGACGTGTGCCATCTGCAAACTGAGTGTTACTAGTCAGCAAGGAGATATGGAACTTGGGCTACCATGTAAATCATTCAACACCCTGTCCAGTTCAGTTAAACTGTAGTCCAGCTGATGCTTCTCTCACATAAGACTTTCTTGATGAAGGAAGCAATGAATTGATTTACATCCTTGTGCAGATTCCTTGTCTTGTCATGGATCAGAACAAACAGTTTGTGTACTGGCTACTTTTAGTAGCAATAATTTAGTGGGTAATAAATATTATAAAAGGCAGGAAATATGTGTGATTACATCAATCTATGGAACAGCAATAATATGACTTCCCATTAACATTCATTTCAAAGCAAGCACTTAAATTAGTACTTATTTCAGAACCCTCATTTATCCTCTGCTTTCCATGAGTGATCCCTGGATAGGTGCTATGTACAAAACAGTTTTCTGTATTTTGTCAGATCTAAAATAATCATTGTCATCAGGATTTTTCAACCTCATAAGTGGGAAAAGGCATAAAACCAATTGTATACATTCAAATATCAGATATGTTTTATAAGAATTATGGATTATTAGAAAGTTCTGTCTCTATATTATTTTAAATGAATACTGGATAAGTTGAAGGTTATATTTTTATCTGAATCGTGTGTGTGTGAATTATGTGTGTGAGTTGGTAGTTCTCAATGGATATTTCAAAAATTAATTACTGCCAAGTGAGAACTAGCAACTATTTGAAATAATAATGCCAATGATAATAATAATAGTAAAGTAAGATACTGAGTTTTCTTGTGCACAGCTATGGGGTTATTTATTAATTGCTTTCATATTATTCATCCAAATAAAGCACCAGATCTAAAAAACTAAAATATGTTTTCAATCACAATAAATTTAAACTAAAGATAACCAAACTAACCTGCGGTAATGGAGGCCAGAAGAGGAGTTAAATTTGGAGGATACTGGCAGGAACAGGGCACGAGAGAAACTTCTGAGATCCTGGAAATGTTCTAGGGCTGTGCTGTTCAACATGGCAGCCACTAGCCACTGTGGCTATTTGAAATTGAATTAATTAAATAAGTTTCTCATTCACATTAATGAGATTTGGGGTGCTCATAACACTGTGGCTAATGGCTAATGAATTAGACAGTGCATTATTATGATTTTTTATGGAACATATCCAGCATTGCAGAAAATTCTATTGGATGGCACGGCTTTAGAACTTGATCTGAGTTGTTGTTATGTGGGTGTCCAAATATGCCAATATTCATTGAGCCATACACTTAAGATTTGTGCACTTTACTGTAGTATGTTGTATATATTGTAGTAAGCCATATGTCAATTTGAAGAGTACATTTTTAAAAAGTTAGAGATTTGGTACTGTTGGCTTTTCTGGTTCAGCTCAAGGAATGTCTGTGCGGTTCCTGGGCAAGAAAGCCTGGGCAGGGATGTAGGTGATAGAGAAAGATGCGTTCCAAGACCTGCACTGCCATGATGGAGGCAGCCCTTGATGGGAAAGCGCCTTAAGGGGCAGGTGTCCAGGGTGTGTGGGGCAGGGCAGGGCTATGGTTGTATGAAGTCTGTCAGCCAAAAGGGGAGTGTCTGGGAAGTTTGTCCTTTGGATACCAAATAAAAGGCTATCTTTGGGAGATCATTACCAGATAAGAGAAGATTTTATTCTCTGTATGGGAGATGAGAAAGTTTTGGGAACATTTTTTATTAACATTGGGTTTCCTCTGAGTCATTTTTTAAAACTTTCTTCTCTTTGATGCAGATCCTCTCTTGATTACTGATTTTTAGAGGAGAAAAATCTGAGGCCACAAGTACTGAGAAAATAATATATATTCCACCAAACTGGATTCATGTTTCCTTTTTTCTTTTAGTTGTTACATTGGCATTCCCCCTTCTTTTATTATCTCATTTTTCTTTTCATATTTAGAGGATTTAGGCAGAATTAACTCATTTTTCTGTTCTTCATTCATTTAAAGCTTTACTACGTAAAATGTGATCCATGGAGTGGCAGCATTGGTATCACCAAAAGCATGTTAAAATGCAGATTTTTGGGTCCTACCCCAGACCTACAAAGCTAGAACCTGCCTTTCAACAAGGCATTCATGTACACATTACAGGTAAAGAAGCACTATTGTAGAAGTGTAAGATCAATGCATGAAAATAATATAGAGTACCCAGAATATTGCAACACTAGTAAATTAGGTTAATCATTTTGTAACCCATTCATTAGCCAAGATGAGTTATAGATATTAAATTGACCACCTATTATTTGCTTAATTTAATAGCTGTAAAGGATTTTTTCCTTTTTGTGGCCCTTCTCATTTCACAAACTGAGTCACCAATGTCACAGTTCTACAAGCTTGTTCTAAGAGGATGAACTGTGACGCTGGTGATATGTTGAATGTGTTTCATATATTAAAAGCAAAAATTGCTTTTTGATATGGTGTCACTCACTGCAAAAATGACATAAAAAAAGATAAGTGCACCATTTTCAGCTTTTGACTAAATGATGGCAATTTAGTAAGAAATAACTTGATACTGACAACTTTCAATTAATCGCTAAGATTAAAAGAAGAAAAGGAATGAATGAGCCCCAATATCAGGTAATTAATATTACTTATAGTTAGCTTTGTAATATATGTTCTGTTTACTTTTGACTGGGGATGGCTTCATCTCAAATCAAATACTAAGAACGTACTCTGAAAATGGAACTTGGAAAGAGTGAAGTGTCTGTCTACTGTCCTCTCTCTATCCCCATTCTCCTGCTGTTAAAACTTTTTCAGCAGTTTATACCATGGGCAACCTAAACCACTCATTTCCCAAGATGCTTCTCAGTATGGTTAAAATGAGCAGATTTTGCTGAAACCACAGAGCAGGAACCAAATCACAGTAGCATGAAAAACAAAACTTGAAATTTGAGAGTGATGTGGAAACAAAACAAGAAACCAGGCTGAGGGCTGTGAGTGTGTCAACCATTACCCCAAAGGCAAGAGGAGATAGGCTGAAGTCACAGCATGCATGACCTTGAGCTGGTGTGGAACATCATTCAAGCTGGTGGTTGACCATACACATCTCATTCATGTGAAGTTCTGCTGTGATGCTGTTTCTTCAGGGAGATAATCCCAAGGGTCTGCCAATTGTCTATTCAATCCACAATCCCCCATTTAGTCAACCATTGCTGATGTTTATTCCAGGCTCTTACTTTGTTAATATTTTAACTCATTTATCCACTTACTAAACTTATTTTAAAGGTCTGTGAAGACTGGGAATGCCAATGTCATCAGAAAAATCTTTATTTACAATGAGCTTAAATGATCTAGCTCTTACATTAGGAGCACAAGCCAGTTTTGCCAGTTGAATGAGCTATTAGGCATAAATTATTTGTTCTAGAAGAAGCCATATTGCTTTCTTGGGTTTTTGTTTATACTTAATGAACTTATGTTTCAGGACTTTGTATTAATCTTTAGGCTCTGTATTAATTTCCTGTGACCACTGTAACCAAGTACCTCAAACCTGGTGGCTTAAAACAGTTGACATCTATTCTCTCAGTCTCGGGGCCAGAAATCTGAAGTAATTATCAATGACCTAAAAATAAGGTATCTACAGGGGCCCACTTCCTCCAGAGGCCGTAGGAGACCATCTGTTCCTTGCTTCTTCCAGCTTCTGGTGGATTCTAGCATTCTTTGGCTTGTGGCCACATCCTCCAATCTTCAAGGCCAGCATCTTCAAATCCCTCTCTTCACATTGCTATCTCCTCTGTGTGTCATTTCACTCTGTCTCTCTGTTGTAAGGACATATGTGATGGTATTTAGGGTGCACCTGGATAATCCAGAATTATCTCTGCATCTCAAGATCCTGAGCTTAATCACACTTGCAAAGTTTTTGCCATGTAAGGTAAAACTTATGCGTTAGAGGAATGAGGACGTGGATATCTTTTGAGGGGCCATTTTTCAGCTCACCACAGACTTCAAGGAATTAGGGCATTTCCCTTGAAATTTTTACTTACTCTTAAAGAACAGATATTGTTTCTAGCACATTGTTGCTCCACAAAGCATCATGGACCCTACACAACATAGAAATGTCACTGATAAGTAGCAAAAAATATGAGCAAATCATGAACACAATCTCAGTATTCCAACATCTATTTCTGAAGGGGCCTTGCACCTCTGATGCACTTCCTAAAGGTCCCCTTTCCTGCACTGGGATGCATTTTGGTTTAGGAGTCACTGACAGGCATTATCTAAGAGTCTAATACAAGTTAGTTCAGTTATGCCATTTAGATTTAGGGCTTCTCAGGGTTGTTTTTGTTTGTTTTGTTTTGTTTTTTTGGCTTGTTTGCTTGTTTTGAGACAGGGTCTTGCTCTGTCTGTCACCCAGGCTGGAGTGCAGTGGCACAATAATGGCTCACTTCAGATTCAACCTCCTGGGCTCAAGTGATTCTCCCACCTCAGCTTCCCAGGTAGCTTGGCCACAGGTGTTCAAGACGACGCCTGGCTAATTTTTTAAATTATTTTTGTAGAGTCGATGTCTCCCTGTGTTACCCAGGCAGGTCTCAAACTCCTGGGCTCAAGCGATCCTCCTGCCTCAGCTTCCCAAGGTGCTGGGATAACAGGCATAAGCCACCATGCCTGGCCAGTTTTTTATACTTTATTATTCACACAGGTAGGGAGCCTACATGACTAAAGTCCATTCTCCAGCAGACTATGTCTCATAAATTCCAGGTAATTACCTGAAGCAATCAAGGCAGACCAGGAATAACCTGCTAAAACCTTAGAGAAGTTTCTGGGTTATCGTCCTGTTAGTAAATCCCATCACAGTGTTTACAAGGAGATCTGTTCTTGTCTAGGTCAATGCATCTTCAGGGACATCCCAAGGAGGGAAAGAACAAGTGACAGATCCACTGTTAATTCTTTTTCCTACATGTGAATTATGTTTTAGGCGTGTTTGAGGAATGTTTGCTTATGACTCTACCCAGACATTGGTGGAACTTTTGAAGCCTTACCATTTGGAGATCAAGTATGTAGATAAATCCAGATAACCAATTTTTTTTAGGTCCATCCTGAAATGATAGAGTGAGAGAGTTTTCTTCAACAGGAGTATAGGGCAAACAGCAGAAATGAAAGAGGACTGTGTAACAGCAAAGGTTGTGAGTGGAATATCTGCAGTTTGAACAGAAATTGGTATATTTGCTTATACTGAAGATGCCTCAGGGACTTCAGCTAAGAGAGTGATCATCAGTGTGTATAATTTATTTATAGGATATTTAGATGCTTTCATTGCACAAGATTAAAACAATTAAAGCTCACTTCCATCTGATTAATGAGAAAGTGACTTGGGTGCAATAATGGGGCTCTTATTTTTATTACGGGCCAATCTGCTTCAGTTTCACAGTTAACCTTTGTATGGAGATAATAATAAAAGTAAGACGATTCTCTTTCGCTTTTTATTTGGCTTTTGCATAGAAGAAGCAGTGTACACTTGGCACCTGATATTCACAGTGCCATCTGTCTGTTGATTTTCTTGCTGTGCACAGATTCACAGTAACATTGGGGTGGGGGGAGGATTCTTATTTGAATCTTCTCTAAGAAGGTCAGCTCTGTGTGGCACCTGGATGCCCTTGGGTGGTGAGGGTTGGATAGCACATGACCTTATTCAGCTCTCCCTGCTCTGTGCCTCAAGAAAATCTGTTCACCTTGGGACCACCGTTAGCCTCCAACCTCCATTTATCTTTCTAAGGTAGGGTTTAAAGTAAGGACACAAAGGCAAGATCCCTGAGTAGCTACTTCCAAGGGTAGCGTGATATTTTTCCAAGTATTGCTTTCAAGACAGGAAAGAGGGAGGAATTTTTTTTTTCCTCTGCTAGATCATTGGGATCCTTCTTAGTGTTGCTTGAAGAAGTTTATAGATTCAATGCCATCCCCATCAAGCTACCAATGACTTTCTTCACAGAATTGGAAAAAACTACTTTAAAGTTCATATGGAACCAAAAAAGAGCCCACATTGCCAAGTCAATCCTAAGCCAAAAGAACAAAGCTGGAGGCATCACGCTACCTGACTTCAAACTATACTACAAGGCTACAGTAACCAAAACAACATGGTACTGGTACCAAAACAGAGATATAGATCAATGGAACAGAACAGAGCCCTCAGAAATAACACTGCATATCTACAACTATCTGATCTTTGACAAACCTGAGAAAAACAAGCAATGGGGAAAGGATTCCCTATTTAATAAATGGTGCCGGGAAAACTGGCTAGCCATATGTAGAAAGCTGAAACTGGATCTCTTCCTTACACCTTATACAAAAATTAATTCAAGATGGATTAAAGACTTAAATGTTAGACCTAAAACCATAAAAACCCTAGAAGAAAACCTAGGCATTACCATTCAGGACATAGGCATGAGCAAGGACTTCATGTCTAAAACACCAAAAGCAATGGCAACAAAAGTCAAAATTGACAAATGGGATCTAATTAAACTCAAGAGCTTCTGCACAGCAAAAGAAACTACCATCAGAGTGAACAGGCAACCTACAAAATGGGAGAAAATGTTTGCAACCTACTCATCTGACAAAGGGCTAATATCCACAATCTACAATGAACTCAAACAAATTTACAAGAAAAAAACAAACAACCCCATCAAAAAGTGGGTGAAGGGCATGAACAGACACTTCTCAAAAGAAGACACTTATGCAGCCAAAAAACACATGAAAAAATGCTCACCATCCCTGGCCATCAGAGAAATGCAAATCAAAACCACGATGAGATACCATCTCACACCAGTTAGAATGGCAATCATTAAAAAGTCAGGAAACAACAAGTGCTGGAGAGGATGTGGAGAAATAGGAACACTTTTACACTGTTGGTGGGACTGTAAACTAGTTCAACCTTTGTGGAAGTCAGTGTGGAGATTCCTCAGGGATCTAGAACTGGAAATACCATCTGACCCAGAAATCCCATCACTGGATATATACCCAAAGGACTATAAATCATGCTGCTATAAAGACACATGCACACGTATGCTTATTGCGGCACTATTCACAATAGCAAAGACTTGGAACCAACCCAAATGTCCAACAATGATAGACTGGATTAAGAAAATGTGGCACATATACACCATGGGATACTATTCAGCCATAAAGAATGATGAGTTCATGTCCTTTGTAGGGACATGGATGAAATTGCAAATCATCATTCTCAGTAAACTATCGCAAGGACAAAAAACCAAACACCGCATATTCTCACTCATAGGTGGGAATTGAACAGTGAGAACACATGGACACAGGAAGGGGAACATCACACTCTGGGGACTGTTGTGGGGTGGGGGGAGGGGGGAGGGATAGCATTAGGAGATATACCTAATGCTAAATGACGAGTTAATGGGTGCAGCACACCAGCATGGCACATGTATACATATGTAAATAACCTGCACATTGTGCACATGTACCCTAAAACTTAAAGTATAATAATAATAAAATTAAAAAAAAGAAGTGGATGTATCAAAGATTCCATGCAAGACCTCGAGAGATCCCCAGGTCTTAACTAAATTAGTTAACTTATCACTTCCCTAACAAAGACCTTTGCCCTTAGCAACTGTCCTCATGGTAGAGCCTAACATTTTCTGAAGCACATTAGGGTTTTTAAAGCAGTGTTACAGATGTTGTCACATTTTCTCCTCAGAATAACCCTCTGAAGTAGTCTGGACAGGTATTAATCTTTAATTTATAGATGAGAAAATTGAGGCTAAAAGGAGTCAAGTAGCGTGCCAAAGTCATATCATACTTAACCAAGAGAGTGGAGACTTGAGCTCATTCCTCCAAAAGCTTAATCCAAAAGCGTTATTGCTAACCATGCTAGACATACTTAGATTCCTCCTGGGACTGTGTGTATAATGTAATTGAGTGAGATTGGCTGGGATAAGAAAAATAACGGTGGGCTCAAGGGTAATCTAAAGGAATGTGCACAATTCATTAAGGTATTGGATTGTCTTGTTCCCTTCTTATTTCCTTTCTTCTTGTGTTTCTTCCCTCTTTCCTTCCTTTCTCTCTCTATTCTCTGTAAGCAAACGGAAGCTTTACCGGGTCTCATGGAGCCATAAATTTGTCACTCCTGTCTTTCAACTTTGCAGACAATTTAAAAAGTAAAGTTCACAAATCTTGTAAATTATAATTGTCCAGCAGATGACTTTGCATAGATAAGGTTAACTTAGAGGCAATTGGTGGGGTAGAGTTTGACAGTGCATTCTGTGATAGGTATGTCTAAGGTGACAGAGGAAAGATTTTGATGGGTCAGCCCAAGACTTTGTGTTGGTTCAGTTGCAGAAGGCTGAGCTGTATGGCACCTGAGAGACCATCTAGTTAAACCCTTTCATTTCCAAGCATTTCAGAGAGCATGGGTGCCCTATCAGTTATCTACTGCTGCAGTCATGCTGCATAACAAACAACTACAAAACCTCAGAGGCATATTGCAGTAAATGTTTATTGCTCATTGATCTTGAATCAGCTCTTATGATCTTGGCTTATCTAGGTTCACTTGCATTTCTGTACTTGGCTGGCTGTTGGCTGATTGAGGCTGGCCTCAGCTCAAAAGACTGGGGCAACTCAAATCTGCTCTGTCTCTCATCTTCCAGCAGGCTAGCCAAGGTATGTTCTCAAGTTGAGGGCAGTGGTGCAAGAGCACAAGAGAAAACACACAGGTCTCTCAAGATGTAGTCTTAGAGAACAAATACATTACTCAGTCTGTTGGCCAAAGCAAGTCACATAGGGTAGAGAAGTATAACCACCTTTTGGGGAGCCACTGCAATGTTACATGGCAAAAGGTATAGGTAAAAGGAGGGTGAATGATAGAGGCATTACCAAATCTACAGGTTACCTAGCAGGTTAGGAACAGCAAAAAGACAGAGCCAGGCCTCTTGTTCCACCTCCACACAAATGCCTTTCACATCATTTCTAGAGAATACCAATTTGTCTTAGACATGCCCCACTCCCCAAATAAGCCCCTGGTACTTAGAGCCTTCACATTGCTGCCAGGCTCCCTTCTAATCCTTCAGTTGTGCGAGCACCTTGTTCTCTGCCAGCAGTCAACTAATCCCTGCCAAGGTATTAACACTTAATTAGGGTGTTTGCTGATAAAGTCCAGTAGTGGTTCCAACATTTTTCCACCAAAGAACGCTTTTAATTCCTTTTCCCTATAGACTCCACATTTGGAAATTGCTTTGTACCAGAGTTCTTAATAATTATTTCTCCCTCTAAAATATGAAATATGTGCAACTGCCAAATATAGCTTCTGGTTGGCATGAGACACTGAACTGAGCATGAAAAGCTAGACAGAAGCAAGGACTTTGACTGCTTCAGTGACGACCTGTGTTTTCATGGGTCGATGTCCAAGTTTGATTAGGCCTTTTGACCCTCACTTTTATCTTAACTGATTCCAAATTGAGAGTCATGGTGAGAAGATATGCTTCTATCTTGAGCATTTTCTTGTAACTGGACTTTTCTGAGAACAAAACATTCTTCCCTTCTATCCTCCAGTCAGTCTTGTATTCTCTCAAATTATGCTTGGAAAATTATTGATTATTGAAAAAAGATTGATTATTCAGTCGCACTCAGGTCACTAATCTGACCCCTGAGAAAAAGTTGGGGCAGAGGTACAGGTTCATATCGAAAATTGATGTCATTTAGCTTTTGGAAAAGACTATTTAAAAATCAAAAGAAAGTATAGCATAAATTAAAAGTGGCACTGTCCTTTGGGCAGGTAATTTAGTGTACCTGTTTCTGAATTTCTGGTGATTTGAAATTCAACTCTCATAACATAAACTAAGGATGATGTTAGAAGTGCCAGCAATTTCAATTTAGTAATATATTTCACAAACGTAAGTTGCACTCCAAATGCATGCAAGTTTCTTGTTATCTCTGTATAACAAGAGAGATTAAATACAGAGATCATTTTATGCAGCTGGAATGTTTGGTTATTTCTATAGCTCTAGCCAAGTAGAGAAGTCAATGAGCACTTAGGAAATGGTTGCAAGCTGTGATTTTTTTTAAAAAAAAGAAAGCAAAGAAAGAACTTGTGTTGATTCAACTGCAGAAGGAAAAATTTTTCACTGTGGTGTGGCATCATGATATTTGAGAGACTTTGCATATATTACAGAGTATTGTAAATACTGGATAAAGTACCTGAAGCATTTATGAAAGGAAGAATAATCCCTGTGTGCTTTTTAAATTTATCATTCACTTATTAAATACAGTAGAGGAGTTAGAGCAGTTGTGTCTAGAAGAACTTTCAGCATTAATGGAAATGTTTATATCTGCACAGACCGTACAGTAGCCATTAGCCTCATGTGGTTATCAAGCACTTGAAATGTTACTATTGCAACTAAAAAACTGAATGTTGACTCTCCTTAAAAAAAAAGAACAGCATTATTGCATTGTAACTGACACACACACACACACACACACACACAAACTGCCCATATTTAAAGTATGCAATTTGATACATGTTGACATGTATACAACCATGAAGTCATCAATTTAATCAAGATAGCAAACATCTCCATCACCCTGAAGTTTTATTACAGCCTTTTAAAATTTCTCACTCATGCCTTTTCCTGTCTGCCCAACCTCTGTCCCCAGGAAACCACTGATCTTCTTTCTGACACTGTATGTTAACTTGCATTTCCTAGAATTTTATATAAATGAAATCGTTCAGTATTTTTTTTCCTCTGGCTTCCTTAACTCAGCATAATTATGCTAAGTTTCATACATGTTGTAGCATGTGTCAATATTTTATTCTATTTATTGTTAAACAGTACTCTGTAGTATGAATATAGCACAAGTTGTTTATACATTCACCTGTTGATGGACATTTGTGTGGTTTCCACTTTTTGGCTATTATGAATAAGGTTATTATAAATGTGTATATAAGCCTTTGTATGGGAATATGCTTTTATTTCTCTGGTGTAAATACCTAGGCATGAAATGGCTGGATCATATAGTAGGCATATGTTTAACATTATTAAAAGCTGCCAAACTGTTTTTCAAAGTGGGTTATACAATTTTCCATTCCCACCGAGAATGTGTAAGAGTTCCAGTTCCTCCACTTTTTTTTTGTTTTGTTTTTTTGTTTGTTTTGAGACGGAGTCTCACTCTCTGTAACCAGGCTGGAGTGCAGTGGTGCGATCTCAGCTCACTGCAACCTCCAGCTCCCAGGTTCAAGTGATTCTCCTGCCTCAGCCTCCCGAGTAGCTGGGACTACAGGCAAGTGCCACCACGCCCAGCTAATTTTTGTATTTTTAGTAGAGATGGGGTTTCACCATGTTGGCCAGGATGGTCTCAATCTCTTGACCTCATGATCCGCCCACCTCGGCCTCCCAAAGTGCTGGCATTATAGGTATGAGCCACCGTGCCCAGCCCCAGTTCCTCCACATTCTTGCTAACACTTGGTATGGTTAATCTTTTTAATTATAGCAATTCTAATGAGAATATAGTGATGCTCTATTTTGTTTTCATTTTACATTTTCCTAATGACTAATGATATGGAACATATTTTATATGTATAGTTGTCATCTCTAAATATTCATGAAGGGCTATTCATTAAAGGCTCTTCAAAATCTTTTGCCCATTTTTTAGTTGGGTTGCTTGCTTTTTTAAATTATTACTAATTACTACTGAAATTAAAACATTTTCTGTGTATTTATTCTATAAGTTGAGATAGCATTAAATCTTCAATAATAATTGCATATTTGTCTATTTCTCCTTGTAGTTCTATCAGCTTTTGCTTTATGTATTTTGATACTCTGTTTTTAGGCATATAAACATTTAGGATTGTTCAGTCTTGATGAATTTTCTCTTTTATTGTTGTGAAATTTATCCTTGGTAATATTGTTTGCTCTGAAATCTATGTTTTATGATATTAATAAGCATTCCAACTTTCTTTTGGTTAGTTCTAGCCTATCCTTTTCCATTGTTTAATTCAATTTATTTGTGTCTATCTATACACTCTGTTCCTTAGAGGCAGCACAGAGTTGAGTCTTGCTTTTTTATCCAGTCTGATATCTCTGTCTTTTAATGGGGTGTGTAGACCATTTACATTTAATGTGATTACTGATATGGTTCAGTTTATGTCCATCACCTTGCCATGTCTTTTCTATTTGTTCCATCAGGCTTTTTTTTTTTTGTCTCAAAATATCTTTATTTCACTTTCAATGTTGTAATATATTTTTGTTGGACATAGAACTCTAGATTGATGGGTTTTTTTTCTTTCAGTAAAGATTTATCTCTACTGTCTTCCTATTTTCACTGTTTCTAATAAGAAATCTGATGGCAACTTTATTTTTCTCTGTTCATATATTTTCCCCCATTGGCTTCTTCTGAGACTTTCTTATTATCACTATTTTTGAGCAGTATAATTATGATGTGTTATAGTGTCATTTTCTTCATGTTTCTTGTGCTTGGAGTTGTGAACATAAAATAACATGGAGACCAGACTTCAGAATTCTCTGAACAGACAAAGCCAATTCGGCCACATAAGCGAAACTTAAGTTATTTCTTGTAAACACCTCTGATCATCATAAACCAATCTTAAGTTGCCTTCTAAAGATGGTATAAGATGAGTACTTTCAACCAATCCTCTGTGATCTTGAAACTTCATGATAATAACCCATCATTTTAAAGGTTAAACAACTTCCCCATTTTTCTTGTGTAAGCCAGCCTGTAACATCATGCCTCTGAGCTTCCTCTTATGACTGGGCTTGAGGTCACTTAGTTCTTGAACTATTATTTTATATGCACAATAAACTTAAAAATTTTTTAATTTGATCTGATTTTATTTTTGACAGGATTCACTGGGCTTATTAAATCTTTAGATACATTATTTTCATTAAGTTTGGAAATTTATTCAACCATTATATCTTCAAATGTCTCTTTTGTCCCTTCCTTTGTATCCTCTTCATTGGAAATTCCACTGACACTTAAATTAGGCCACTTGAAGTTGTTCCACAGGTTGCTCATAAGTTGTTCATTTATTTTAGGTCATTTCTCTATGTGTTTCATTTTAAATTATTTCTATTGGCCTGGCATGGTGGCTCATGCCTATAATCCCAGCGTTTTGGGAGGCTGAGGCGGATGGATCACCTGAGGTTGGGAGTTCAAGACCAGGCTGACCAACATGGAGAAACCCCATCTCTACTAAAATTACAAAATTAGCTGGGGGTGAGGGTGCATGCCTGTAATCCCAGCTACTCAGGAGGCTGAGGCAGGAGAATCACTTGAACCTGGGAGGTGGATGTTGCGGTGAGCCAAGATCATACCATTGCACTCCAGCCTAAGAAACAAGAGCAAAACTCCATCTCAAAAAAAAAAAATAGATTGTTTCTATTGCTATGTCTCAAAGTTGTATTTTTAGTAGAGATGGGTTTTCATCATGTTGGCTGGGCTGGTCTTGAAGTACTCCTGACCTCAGGTAATCCACCCACCTCGGCCTCCCAAAGTGCTGGGATTGCAGGCATGACCCACTGCGCCTGGCCGGTGGTGGATATTTTTATAGTCCTATAAATATTCTTGAGCTTTGTTTTGAGACACAGTTAAGTTACATGGAAGCCATTTTTTGTTGTTTTTGTTTCTATTTTTTGTTTTTTTAGTCTTGCTTGAAGATTTCTTTGGTGCAACTAGGGCAGCGCTCAATCTACGGTAACTATTCCCGTCTATTTCGGCAAGACCTTCCTGAGTACTTTACCTAACGTCCACGGATCCTCAGCCTTTCCAGTCTTGCTGATGAAAACAGAAACCGTTACTGGCCTTGTGTGAAGGTTGGCCATGGTAACCTCTAAACGTTTTAGGTGGTTCTTTCCTCAGCCTCAAGTAGTTTCCTCACATCCTTGAATTGATCACTACCCAGTCGAATACTTGAGGGAGACATTGTACAAATCTCTGATTCTCTGGAATTTTTATTTTTTCCTTTCTCTCCTGCCTCACTTTCCCCTTACCCCAGTCTCCAGCTCTCTCCTCTAGTACTCCATCTGGAAAACTCCAGCTACTTTTGTCTCTTTCGTCTCTTTCGTCTCTTAGCTCAGTCAACAAAATTCAGGGAGTTGATCTTTTCCTGGGTTCCCCCTCCCTGCACTACATCCTGGAAATTCTTTCTTAGGCCTTGATTTTTTTTATATGAAAAAATGAAAGTGTCTACAACCAATTGGTAGGGTTATTTTAAAGAATGAGATCTGATCTTTAAAGCACATAGCTAGTGAATATTCAATAAATGAAAAATCCTTTTCCTGTACATAGCATTATGTATTATGTATACTTTCCTCAAGAATAATTTTGACAAATGACAGTTCATTCACCACTTCTGAGTCAGCCACAGGGAAACCTCTTTCTCCCTTTTGTTGTTCTGGGGCACTTGTATCCCATAGCATCTTCTCTCACCAGTATAGTTGTCCTAGACTGGTTACCTGTCTCTTCCTTCATTTCTGCAAAACACCTCTAATGCTAGGGGAAATATTTGCTTAAGATTTACACACAATGAGAGAAAACTTTTAGTTCAGTGTTTGTTATTAACATTTCTGAAAGCATCAGACATTTTTAGCTACAGGGAAATTCTCACTGGCTGTGTGAATTATTAGCTGGTCCTGGGGTTTTTCTCTGACTCCCACCCCGTGGCCTGTGTGTATGTGTTTGTGTGTGTGTGTGTGTGCATGTGCGCGTGTGTGTCTATCAGTCTTTTTCTCTCTCCTCTTGCTTTCTTCTTGTATCTTTCTGTGTGCATATTTCTCTTTTGTTTCTCCTTCTATTCCCTAATGTCATTTTCTGTATCTCTGTCTGTTAGTCTGTCTCTCCCTGTATGTATCCCTTCTCTTATTCCCTTTTTGATTTATTTAATTTCCCACTCACCATTACCAAATTCATTTTACTCTTCCATGGAGGCCATCCTAGCTCTTTGACTTTTTCCAAACAGAACTTTGGCCTACTTTTGCATATACTGACACTCAATATAGAGCTTCTGGTAAACAAAGACCCAAACATTTCCCCAGGTTTTCAACTTTCCTAATACAGAAAGCTGTCAAAAACTTTGATATTACAACTTTTCTTTTAGCACATCTGAGATCAACTTCAAGCCCACAGTAGAATTAACAGGATAAATTCACCTAGTACCACAGGAAATCTAATAGAAGCTTCTTCAAGTCACCTTCCTCTCTATGATGGTCTTTGGAAGGATTTCTACTTCACATTAAAAGGAGAGCATCCTCATGTTAATGATCCAACCTTAGGAAGCCATTTAAAATGTGTTAAAATCAGTGTAGGAACTCTCCACACAGATCATTGTGTTTGGACTGTATTTTTAATTTTTATTTTTACTTTTGTACCATAGTGGTATGCTTCTGAGCAGAGAATCAGGTCTGGAGAGATGGATAGAGAACTTCCTGATTCTTGCCAGTCTTTCAAATGACCAGCCATCATGGCAGGAACTAAGATGAGTAATGTTGTTTAAAAAGAGAAAGAAAGAGCCAGATGCGGTATCTCGTGCCTCTAATCCCAGCACTTTGGGAGGATGAGGCGGGTGGATCACTTGAGGTCAGGAGTTCAAGACCAGTCTGGCCAATATGGTGAAACCCAGTCTCTACTAAAAACACAAAAATTAGTTGGGTGTGGTGGCACCTGCTTGTAATCTCAGCTACTTAGGAGGCTGAGGCAGGAGAATTGCTTGAACCTGGGAGGCAGAGGTTGCAGTGAACCAAGATTGTGCCACTGCACTCCAGCCTGGGTGACAGAGCAAGACTCTGTCAAAAGAAAGAGAGAAAAAGAGAGAGAGAGAGAAAGAGAGAGAGAAGAAAGAAAGAAAGAAAGAAAGAAAGAAAGAAAGAGATTGATGGCTATGTGAGGTGTTGAATATACTAATTAGCTTGATTATGGTAATTAATTCACAATGTATACATAAATTATCAATTATACCTCAATAAAGCTGAATAAAAGTAATGTATTATCTCATCTCAACATCAATATTCACTGCCTTCAAAGAATTTATCCCAGTGTGTAATTATGCATGCATTTGTTTAATTGATTACAAACTATCTTCCTTACTAAACTGTTCCTTCTATGATGTCAAAAGACCATGTCTGATTTATGCACAATTCACTATCCAGTCCCTAGCCAGTATCTGCCCTTTTAAACACCTGATAAATATTTAAATCTAGTTCTGAGAAAGTAGGTTCTTCCAGATATAACTTAGTGTCCAGTAAAATACAAAGTGTTATGTTTATCAGCTAGTTCCAACAGTATTGGTAAGAGAGAGAAGTTGATGTCTTTTCCAGATTATGCTATTGTTTTAGAGTCGTAAATAATCAAAGATGATAATTGGTGTCCATGCAAGCACCATTTCTTCTCAAATAAGGGAGAATTACAAACCTTAGAGCTAAATGGAAGAAAGCATGTCCAGAAAGAGGTCTTACTATTTTGGGGATTTTGTTGGGGTATGATTGAAGAGGATGGAGTGAGAGAAAGAGCAAAACAGGAGACAGATATTGACAGACCAACCCAAGATTAGAGAATCCTTGAACTCCCTATAGCCCTTGGGTAGAGAGTTGTGTAGGAGAGGGGAAGTGTGTGGGTATGTATGTACCAAGTGGAATTATCAGAACTATTGGAGGAATCAGATCTACAAGAGAGCTCACATGAGTTTATTTTATCACAAAGACCTGGCAGTAATCATTATGCTAATTGAAACCTGGAAGGATGTAGACTAAAATGTCAACGAGGTCTTGAGTACTGGGATTCTGAGTGATTTTTTTTCTACTTTGTGCTTTTATTCATTTTCCCAATTTTTCTACAATGAACACATGAATAATATATAATCAGAAAGTTTTAAAAATGTATAACTTTTTCCATTTATGTTTGGTGCAAACTATTTGTTTCATAATCTCTTGGAATGCAAATGAAAATTTACCCTAGAAAGCACACTTTAAGTATTACTGAGTTATCAGGTAATTTGGCAGCCTTAATGCTTGAAATATTTTATTGATGTTAGAGTACTTAAGCTATTAAAACTTTTTTTTACTTAAACTTTCAGAAGAGTGTGTTTTTTCCATTTTTGAAGCAGTACTAATTTTTGGCTAGAAGTTTTACCGCTTAACATGCCACCTGACCTCTGTACCTTCTATTTGACCTAATGTGTCTATAGATCATTTAAATGAGCTCATTTGACTCAAGAGAAAATCCTTACATGTCAATTTTCAATGTAAATGAATTCTGTTTTAAAGACTAATAATTTCATTGGAAGTTGATTATAAAATTTTGCTATTAATTTTGATATTTTATATTCACTTCAGACTTTCTATATTATTATGTTTTATTACCCATGCTGCAGAATATAAATAAATGTGTTTTATTATTTGCTTGGGATTTTAACTAAGGCTTAATGGATTTTATTCTGGCATACTTTAATGTCCCCAAAATTCGTCTACTTGCAAAGTACTTTAGTTACAAATGAGCCAATTTCCATTGACATACTTCCTCTACACTGCAAAGTATCTGCTTTAGAACAGGCATATTTTAAAACTAAAATAAAACCCCAACTAGTTGGTGTCAGCTTTTGACTTGCTAGTATAATTTCTATCAACATGTTTTAGAAATTTTATTAATCTGTTATATTTGAAATGTCATTGTTTTCCTCTCTGGTTATTGCTATTCCAAAGATCCTTTAACCATCACAGTAAATCACAGAGTTCCTCTAGACTTGAATGCCCAGTACAGGAGCCACTAACCACATGTGGCTATTGAGAACTTGAAATGTGGCTACTCCACATTGATTTGTGCTGAAAGCATAAAACACATACTGAATTTTAAAGACCTATTATGAAAAAAATGAATGAAAATATCTTACTGATACATGTTGAAATGGTGATATTTTGGTTATATTTTGTTAAATAAAATGCGTTATTAAAATTAAACTCATCTCTTTATTTTTCCTTTTAATGCAGCTACTGGAAAATTTAAAATTATATTTGTGACTCACATTTGATTATAATGTGATTATAAAATTGTTCTATTAATTTTGACATTTTATATTCACTTCAGACCTTCTATATTATTATGTTTTATGGTTCACATTATATTTCTATTAGACAGTGATACTTTAGAGCTTGTTTCTTCACCAAGGGGATATGCTCAACCAAAATGTGTTGGTGAATAAAGCCCCCAGTCCCTACATACATCAAGCCTTGTCAAGGTAATATTCACCCAAGCTTTCTCCCACTATGTCAGTGTTCACTGGACCTCACTGAGGTTTCTTGCTGAATATGGCAGCACAGGAATTTTCTCTTATCTAACTTCCGGATTTGCTTTTGGGAAACGTTTCCTGTTAACCATTGGCAAATGTGAATCCCAGTCATTTTTCATTAGATGAGGCTGAGTCCTTATATAACAGATCAAGGGTTAGCACAGCAAACCAGCATACAAGAATTTGAAATCAGCAATCAGAGCTTAGTGAAACAGAAAATCACTTGCTTGGGCTAACAGTGGTTGCTTGTGTCTGCAATTTAGTGTGTGTATGTGTACGCCTTCAATCCACAGGAGTCAGCATGACATGTAAGAACACACCCATATCATCATAGCTTCTCCAGATTGTTGTCAAGAGCTTTTTACCTTTTACAAAGAGTCTTCAGAGCCTGAGACACTCGTAAGCGTGCACATATTCTTGCTTTTTTGGTAAAGGTTTGTGATGCAGAAGAAATGATAAATACCTAAATTGAAAGCAAGGGCTTGACATTCTTGAGTTTCTTATGTAACTGAGATAATTGTTTAAAAGCAGAAGGTTCCATAGAAGTGTACTTTTTAAAAATTTATCTGAAAACATAGCAGTATAGTAGCACTAATAAGTTGAAACATCCTCTTGTCATGGTAATTTTATTGATGAAAGTTGGCATTTAGTTTAAAAATAGTAAGTATAAAAACATCAATTTGAATTGTACTACTTTTTATTAGAGATATAAACTGTTAATAGCTCTTAAGTATTTTAATTTATAGGTTGTCACTTCTCATATATTTTAATACACATTTATATATTTAATAAAAGTAATCTTAAATATTTTAAAATCTGCTATCATATAAATAACTATTTTACATGTCTATTTTTATGACTGTTTTTAGGAGAACATGATTTGGCATTTGTTTGAAAAGTTCTAATTCTCTTTTTTTTTTTTTTTTGAGACAATTCTCTCTCTCTCTCTCTCTTTTTTTTTCCCCCCCTGTTGTCCAGGCTGGAGTGCAGTGGCGTGGTCACAGCTCACTGCAACCTCCACCTCCCAGGTTCAAGCAATCCTCCCACCTCAGCCACCAGAGTAGCTGGGACTACAGGCACACACCACCACACCTGGCTAGTGGTATTTTTGTATTTCTTGTAGAGACAGACTTTTGCCATGTTGGGCATGAGTACAAGAATATGTAAAAAAACCAAAAAGACAAAACACAGCAACTCTACCACAGGTTTCTTCTGTCTTTGAGCTCTACCTGCAGTGGGGATAGATACATGAGTTCTTTCTCACTTCATGGTCCAAGAGGACTGCTGAAACTCCAGCCATCACATCAATTTTCTAGGCAAGAATCAGTAGAAGCAGGGAAGGTCAAATGGGGCTCATTCAGCCTGCCGTCTCATTCTAATGAGCTTTCCCTAAAGTCTCACTAAAACACTTGTGCTTGCATTCCATTGACCACCTGTGGGTACAAGAGATACTGAGAAATATGGTCTTTTATATAATACCTCTTGCCTATATAAAATCAGGATTCTGATGCTATGGAAGTGGATATTGAGACAATAACCAGTAGTATCATAAACATTAATCAAAGGTACCAACTTTCAGTTTGCTCTGATTGTTGGCCAGTGTTATCAGACATCCTAACTTTTCAAAAGAAACTACAAACAGAAGTTTTATGTGAAATCTCCTGTATTTTAAATGTTAGCATCTCATTCAAATAAATTTTAAATTTTTGTTATGAATTTTTTTTTTTTTTTTTGAGATGGAGTTTCGCTCTGTCGCCCAGGCTGGAGTGCAGTGGCAAGATCTTGGCTCACTGCAAGCTCTGCCCCCTGGGTTCACACCATTCTCCTGCCTCAGCCTCCCAAGTAGCTGGGACTACAGGTGCCCACCACCACGCCCAGCTAATTTTTTTGTATTTGTATGAAATAATTTTAGGCCTACAGAGAACTTGCAAAAAAATGGTATGAATATTTCCATATGTTCTTCATCCCTAATGTTAACATTTTGTGTAACCATAGTACAATTACCCAAAATTGGAATTTTAAATTGGCACAATACTATAAATGAAGAATTGGCATTATTTTGTAGTGAGCCAGATAGAAACTATTTTAGGTGTCTGCCACTACGACTTAATTCCACTATTGTAGTGAGAAATTAGTCATAGACAATGCATAAACAAATGAAGGTATCTGTGTTCCAATAAAATTTTGTTTACCAAAAAAAAAAAAAAAAAACAGATCTAGGAAGGATTTGGCCATGGGCTATAGTTTGCCAACTCCTGCTGTAAACTAAACTTATAGACCTTATTTGATTTCATCAGTTTTCTCATTAACATCTTTTCTCTGTTCAATCCAAGATCCAAAATGTATTTAGTTGTTGTCTCCTTAGTGTCTTGCAAACTGAGTTATTTTTCCTTCCTTTTTTGTGAATTTGACTCTTTTGAAGTGTACTATTCAGCTATTTTGTAAAATATCCCTCAATTTGGATTAGTCTGAAGGCTTCTTGTGATTAGATTGAGGTTATCTGTAATACAGATGTGTGCACATGCATGGGTTAGTACACATATGTATATTTCCTAACTCTGAGAGAACCTACAGTTAATGACACTCCAGTAGCAAAGAGCGCACCTCTTATTTTAGTTTATTTGTGCACTAAGTACCCGGGATTGGGTGACTTAGAAACAACAAAATTTATTTCTCGTGATTCTGGAGTCTGGGAAATCCAAGATCAAAGCACCACCAGGTTCAGTGTCTGGTGGAGGCTCCTTCCTCATTGATGGCACCATCTCGGTATCTTCACGTGGTGGAAGGAATGGAAGGGCAAAAGCAGCTCTCTGAAGCCTCTTTTATGGCTGTAGATCCTGTCCATGAGGGCAGGGCCCTCATTGCCTAATCACCTCCCAAGGGCCCCATATTATCACCTTGGGGGTTAAGTTCCAACATATAAATTTTTGGGGGGACACATACACTCAAACTATAGCACCTAGCACCCAGATCTTGGTGGTTTCTAAACACCATTCTCCAATAAAAGAAAACGAGGCTCCTTGAAGAAGTGATTGAGTCCATGGCTGGGGCAGGGAAACTATGAGAACTGTTCAGAATTTTTGTGTTGCCAAAAAGGAAGGTAGCACTCAAAAATAATAAGAACATGTACACAGGACACGGAAACCAACATGCAGGAGCCCCAAGTGGCCAAAACTGGAAAAATTGGGGCAACCAAATATAAAATTGTTTTGCATTATATGCAAGAGTTTTGCATTATAACCCTTAGAATAAAATAAATATCCACATGTACATGGTGATATAAATAAATAATTGAATAAATAAATAAATGGGGGAGAAGGGACAGCTCTCCTTGACTGAAGAATACTAATTAATAAACATAGAAGGAATGAGAGAAACAGAAAATTACCATTTGACCAATAGCATAGTAACAATTGTGGCAGACACAACCTACTGACAGATACTAAAAATATTGGGACAAAGTTTGTAGAGAGCAGGATGTTTGCATAATCTTAAATGTCACCCTCAAGATACTTATTGATCGCAAAGGGAAAAATATAGTAACTTTTTATGGTGTGACAGACCCCACCTTAACCAAATGAAGAAGGTTAACATCACCAGTAATAATACATGACATCATAAACCTCCCACTTCAAACACTGATTTGGTTAATCAGTGAAAAGACTTTGCCCTTGAGTCATCAGTTTGCAACCTTTACCATATAGTACACTTTTGATAGTATTTGATTTGCTACAGCTTTGCCATTACAAAAATAAAATAGAAATAATTTATGTTTTCCTACCTCTTAAAAAATAATGTATTTTTTTTGCCAGTTAGGAAAATGTTGAAGTATGACTCATTTACAGAAGGTTAAATGAAGTATACACGTTTGATATTCCCTGTATTCAAATGCTAAGATTGGTAGGATTTCTAGAAAGAAAACAAAGGCCACACAACTTCAGTAACTATACTAGATTTTAAAATTATGAAGATTCTAATTGGCAAAGCCTTTGGACCAGGCATTCCAAACTCATAACTTCTACTTTTACTATTCTGTTGAATTAATCATATCCCAGGGCACACCTCTTTGGTGTCTAGCATACATAGTTGATCATCCTTTTTGGTCGCTAATACTTTTTTTTTCTTTTACTTTAAGTTCTGAGATACATGTGCAGAATGTGCAGGTTTGTTACATAGGTATACATGCACCATGGTGGTTTGCTGCACCTGTCAACCCATCATCTAGGTTTTAAGCCCTGCATGCATTAGGTATTTGTTCTAATGTTCTCCCTCCCCTTTGGTCACTAATATTTTTAAATACTTGGTAAAAAATCCTTATGCCTTTCCCCTTCAGCCATATAATCAAAGTTCTATTTATACTTTTATTTGCTTAAAAAAGATCCCTGTACTCAATTTTGACCTGCATTTAGTTAACATCATTTTCACTTAGAATCACTTATTCTTATCAGGATTTCAGTTTATTGAACACAACACCCAAGGTAGATGAATTCCAGAAGTTAAATCGCTGTGTGCAAGCCATCACAAATACAGACAGAGCTGCTGAGGCTATTACTTTTTGACGTGATGTTTCTAAGTCAATTGAACTGTTATTGTCCTTTATATATATTTAAGTTGACTTCTTAAATTTAAACTTCTGAGCAATCATATTCAAGAAAAGTAGCCAGTGGCCCACCAAACAGGATCTATAAGCCTAAAAAGACATGAGTTTAGAAGCTGTGTCTGTGGATTCAAACTTAGGTGAGAATTTGTTTAGAATGGGAAAATTATTTATGACAAATTACCAAGTTAAAAAGCTGACAATGCAAACATCACAAAATCAGAGAGACAATGTACCTTTATTAAGAAACTGCCCACCCCACCTCTACACCTTGACTCCTACAAATATGGGCTGTAAATGTTTTGATTATCTTTCTACCTTTAAATATAAAAATTATTTTGAAACATCCTTCTATAGAGAAAATAGAAATATAACACAGCCTTTCCTCTAGGATGTCAAATTAATTTTTTTTCTTATTACTGAAATTTTAAAAAATGCCTTTTGGTGTCATAATTTGTTATTTGTAATGGCACATACTTTTTTTAGAATTATCAAACTTTGGAAAATCTTTATTGCATTTCTTGAATATAACATATCAGTGCATTTAAAATTTACTCGTATAATTAGTTTTAATACTCTTTAAACTGATTAAATACATCACCAGTTGCTCATCAATGTCTTCCTTGTTCTGACTATGATGCGTTTATGTTCTCTTCATACTTGTTAGTATTTTGTGTCAAATCTGTAAGAATTTAAATATTTCCCCATGTTCATGATTCACTCTTCTTCATTAATTAAATTTATCAAATAAGAACCAAACCATTACTTCTATTCAAAATTTTCCTTCTAATAAATTGTTGCTGTTGGTGTGTGCTGAAAATTCTTTTGCTGTAAGGGGCTTCTTGATATAAGAATAATTTTTATTGATTTAATCATTTAGTTGTTTTTTCATGTTCCATTCATTTATTTCTTAGCTTTTCTTCCATTACATCATAAATAAATTTAAAGGTGACCAAAAATGGTACAGTCTTATTTTTATGCAATCAAAGCAGAAAAGTTTAATTTCTCTCTTGTTTTAATAATAGCCTTCAAAACATCTTTCCTTATTGCAGCTAAATGATATATTCCAACCTTGTCAATTTTCTAAACCATATTCCTGTGAATTTTTGCAAATACTTTTTAGCATCCTTAGCACATAGTTGCACCCATGTTGCAGGGCTTATGAAGCTTTATAAAAGGCAGACTTCCTCCAGGCACATACATCTAGTGTTGCAGGGCACAGTTATATGCAATATGCCCTCTCATCCTACATGTTTGTTTATGTGTGTGTGTTTCATTTTATTTTTTAAATTTTTTAAATTTTTAATTTTTGTGGGTATGTAGTTAGTGTATATATTTATGGGTTATGTCAGATATTTTGATATAGGCATGCAATGTGTAATAATCACATCAGGGTAAATGGGATATCGATCACCTCAAGCATTTATCCTTTGTGTTTCGAACAATCCAGTTATACTCTTAGTTATTTTAACATATGCAATTAAATTTTTTTTTTACTATAATTATACTACTGTGCTAGCAAATACTAGGTCTTTTTCATTCTTTCACCCTGCATCTTTGTGCTATGATGCCGGTTGAGTCAGTACATGGAGATGCTGGAGAACTCCTGGAAGCCATTCCTACAGTGGGATGACTAGCGAAGATGAACTATAATGGAAATTGAGTGCAAAACACATACATATATCCCATTAATTACAAACCAAATGCATTGCCAACAACCTCCCTTTTAGCTGGAGCCCCCAAATAACCATAGCTACCCCAACTCCAAGAAACACCTAGAAAGAAATGTGATACTGAAAGTCATTGTTAAAAATTCTTATTTTATACATTTTGTGAAGATACATGACCATGTGAACATATTTCTAGGGTTTTTCCCAAGCCCATAATGTCCATGAACAGTGAGTGGCCTTGAGCTTTTGGCTTCATTGGCTTCATGCAACATGCACCTCTGTTCCTTATTGTGCAAGAGAATATCAAAAACCAAGTCAGTGAGGACACTGATGACAAATAAGTAGCTGAGGGTTGGCAATTCAAAGAAAACAAGTGCCTTGAAACTTTACACGTGAGAGAAGTTTCTCAAATTTGACAATAACTCTTAAAAATATCATACTTTGGTACTAAAAACATAAATAAATCTCCGTAAACTACAAATTAAAAAATTTTTTTTTGATCAGCCAAGCTGGGCCTTTTTTGGAATATGCCTGTGGAAGTAAATAACCTGGATTTTGTGGTTTAGTCATTCATTTATGCTTCAGTTTCTGTTACAAATTTTCTGCTACATTTGTAACGTGCAAGCAATCTAGAATGGATGGGCAGTGTTCTGTTGCCCACAGACTAAGATTGGCTGACATGAGGTGCTATTGCATTACTCATATTTGGGTAAAAAGGAAACATCCTGAGTCAGGTCTCTATTGCCATGAAAATGCTACATAATAAGCAGCCACAAATTTATTTATACATTTATTTAGCTCACAAACTTGTGAGGTTCAGCTGATCTAGACTGGGCTTGCTCATGCATCCTCAGGCAACTGCAGTGGGTGGACTAGATAACTTGGGTGATTTGGCTGGATTTGCACATACTTATCAGGTGACCATTCCCTAATCTAGGCTGCCTTTGCCTAGGGTGACCAGGGCCACATGGCTTCTCTTCTTATGTTTCTCATTCTGCATCTGCCAGCTGGACAGATTTCATGATGACGGCAGAGATGCAAGAACAGTTCGAAATGCACAAGTATTTGAAAATGCGGAGATGTCAGTAATGTCCCATGGAGCAAATCAAATCACATGGCTAAACCTAGAGCCAGAGAGGGAGTGACCTACAATGTTACCTGGTAAAAAGCACTTATACAGTGAAAGATGAAGAATTGAGGCCATATTTTATTTTTGTAATCTATCATGGCATCTGGAACTGAACCCTTGATTTTTCTAATCAACACATTTAAATCCGATTCTTTCCAGTTCAGTAAATAGAACTCCTATCCATCTTGATGCTCAGGCCAAAATACTTTCCCTTGCACCTCAAAGCCATCAATGAGTCAACTAAAGTTTCAAAATACATCTAGAATTGAACCACGTCTCACTCTTCCCACTACTGCTCCTACCCTTGTGCAAACCCGCTGCCATCCTTCACCTGTGCAAACTTGATAGCCTCTTAACTAATATTCCCACTTTCAGTTTTTCCCTCCTGCAGGGTTTCCACCAATTCCAAGAAAACTTTTAAAATGTAAATTAGATCATGCACCTGCTGCTCCAAGCTCGTCAATGGCTTCCTCGTTTTATTGGACTTTATTGTAAGACCAATAAAATCTTCCAACAGACACCAGGCACGGTGGCTCACACCTGTAATCCCAGCACTTTGGGAGAATGAGGGGGGAGGATCACTTGAGGTCAGGGGTTCAAGACCAGCCTGACGAGGAAACCCTGTCTCCACTAAACATACAAAACTTAGCTGGGCACGGTGGCACACGCCTGTAGTCCCAGCTACTCGGAAGCTGCGGCAAGAGAATCAGTTGGGCCTGGGAGGTGGAGGTTGCAATGAGCCGAGATGGCGCCACTGCACTCCAGCCTGGGCGATAGAGCAAGACTTCTTCTTTAAAAAAAAAAAAAAAAACTTCCATTAGATTCTATTGGGACTTACAATAAAATCCAAAATATTTACTGTAGCCTGAAGAGCCATGCGTGGTCTGGTCACTGGCTACTTACCTTGCCTTTTTTAAAAAAATTTATTTATTTATTTATTTATTTATATGAGACGGAGTCTCGCTCTGTCCCCCAGGCTGGAGTGCAGTGGTGCCATCTCAGCTCACTGCAAGCTCCGCCTCCCAGGTTCATGCCATTCTCCTGCCTCAGCCTCCCGAGTAGCTGGGACTACAGGCGCCCGCCACCACGCTCAGCTAATTTTTTGTAGTTTTAGTAGAGACAGGGTTTCACCGTGTTAGCCAGGATGGTATCTATCTCCTGACCTCGTGATCCATCCGCCTCGACCTCCCAAAGTGCTGGGATTACAGGCGTGAGCCACGACGCCCGGCCTTGCCTTGTTTTTATACCACTCTTTTCTCACTGACTCTGCTTCAGCCAAACAAGTCTTCACTGTTATTTATAAACATTGATGACCTCAGGACATTTGTACATGCTAACTCCCTGGCCTGGATGACATTTTGTACATGCTAATTCCCTGGTCTGGATGACTGTTGACCCTGCTGCTGTCTATAACACTCACTCACTCAGTTCATTCAAGTTTCCCTTCGAATGAACTTCTTAACCTCTTTCTCTAGTAATTTTCTGTCACTCTCATTCTAGACCAACTCTTTTTCTTTCTTCATAGTACATGTTAATAGTTGATATTATAACGTATATTTGAATTTTAAAAAATAGCCTAAAGGAATAAAGTTCTAGAAGCATTACAGCTAGAATGAAGATATTTCCAAAACGAGATACATGGGAGAAGTGAAAGCAAAGGAAAACTCTACCACTGAAATATTAAAGTCTATTGCTTCTGGATATTTTAAATGTATAGTTTTTGTGATAGCTAAATATTACCTTTACCTGGAAAGCTTTTAGTCATGCTCTATTTTCTGAACTATATTTCCCAGTTAATATTAGAAGTACATTAAAAACACACACACACACACACAAAAAACTGTCAATGGCTTTGATAGCAAGCCTTGTGCTCATTGGCTACATTTTTTTTGTTTGTTTGTTTGTTTTGAGACAGGGTCTCGCTCTGTCACCCAGGCTAGGAGTGCAGTGGTACGTTCTCAACTCACTGCAACCTCCTCCTCCCGGGTTCAAGCAATTCTCCTGCCTCAGCCTTCCGAGTAGCTGAGATTACAGGCGCGAGCCACCGTACTTGGGCTAAGTTATTTTTGTATTTTTAGTAGAGATGGGGCCATGTTGGCCAGGCTGGTCTCAAACTCCTGACCGCAGGTGATCCGCCCACCTCGGCCTCCCAAAGTGCTGAAATTACAGGCGTAAGCCACCACACCTGGCCAACATTCTTGCTCCTATATAGCTGTGGAACCTTCAGGGAGCACTCTAGCATGCTAGGAAAATCTGGATCACTGTTAAGTGATGCCAAGCCCGAGTTCTTCAATTGAGCCACGGGAAGAGGAGCCTGTATAATGGAGGGAAACCCTTTATATCCAGGGTTTAATCCTTCTGCTGTGCGACAGAGAGACGTCTTTGGCAGTCTCCAGAAGACCGGGGGCCAATTTTTACATAATGTTTTATTTTGCATATTTATTGAGGTAAAATTTATGAAACATACAATTAACTCATTTAAAATGAACAACTTAGTGACATTTAGTACATTCAAAAAGTTGTGCGACTACCACCTCTATCTAATTCCAAAACATTTCCATTGCTCCAAAATAAAACCCTGTACCCATTAAGCAGTTACTCCTCATTTTCCTGTTCCCAAGTCTCTGGTAACCACAAATCTGCTGTCTGTGTCTATGGATCTACCTACTCTGGATAGTTCATATAAGTACACTTATAAAATATGTGACTTTTTGTGCCTGCCTTCTTTCCCCTGACATGTTTTTAAGGTTCATCCACACTAGCGTGTATGAGTACTTTATTCTTTTTTCTATTGAATAACATCTGACTGATTGGATATACTACATGTTATTTATCCAATCACCTCTTGATGGTCATTTGAGTTGTTCCCACCTTTTGGCTGTTATGAATAGTATCATTATGAACATTCCTGTACTACATTTCTGTGCAGTGCCTGTTTTCAGTTTTTTGGGGTATATACCTGGGAGGGGAATTGCTGTTATCACAGTGGCAACGTAATTTTTTAATGTGTAAAATAAAATACCTAGGATTATTTTTAAAAGGCAATAATGTTGATACAGAGCTATCAAAACATTAAATAAAATAAATGTGTGTTATGGTGATATATATTTCTTGATTTTGCACTATAGCAAGTCTACTAACTGCTGTGCATTCAAAGTATACATGATGTTTCCAGGCATCTGCAACACTTGTAATATGAAAGTGTTTGTGTTTTTTTGGTCATAGCTCCTTCCAGTATTACTGGGATTTATTGGCTGTTAAAGACTAATAGAAATAAAAATAACTTTTTTTCTATTCGAATTCATGGAACCCTTGAAGTCTATCTAATTGAGCCCAGGGACAGTTACGACCCCCAGTTAAGAATCCCTGTTTTAAAGGAGAGTGATGGTGAAAAACTCACTTCCTAGTAGCACATTTATCTCTAACTCTCTCACCACTCTTCTCCCATCTCATCTTTTGTTTTAGGAAATCTAAACTCAGCAGAATCAGCTTGGACAGGTGCAGATTCATTGAAGTGAAGGTTAGTGAATTCACACACTCCAAAGACATTACAATGGAGTTTTAAACTGTTATCTTTTACCATTTTAGGTGTCAGATTAAATTTAAGTTAATTTCCATATAACTTAAACACAGGAATTAAAATAGCTTTTCTAAACCTGATGTTGTGTAGTACCTTAGAGTATCTAAAGTTCTCACACATACATCATTGTATTTAATCCTCTGAAAATTGTGTAAGTAGGTGTTATAGAGGAAGTACACCCTGTTATTACCTTGGTTTTAGGATGAGGAAGCCCAGAGACAGAACAGTGTAGTCAATTAAGTTTAAAAGGCAAACACAATGGGCTAGAACCTGGGTCATCTAGTTAATACAAGCTTTAAGTGCTTTTTCTATTGGAGCAGAAAATCAATATATCTAAACATAATTGTTCACTTGGCTTTTCAGTGTAAAGAAGAGTTACTCCAAAAATAAAAGCCAACACATTGTAAACTGCTCTCTATATGGGGAAAAAAAAGAGCAGTAATGTGATATTATAGTTCACGGTCCTAGAAAGCTCAATTCTTCTATTGTCTCAAAGGAAATGTCCCAAAGAGGCCAGAAACTCAAACCAGATATTTTCCTGTTGGAAAAGGTGAAGATGTTTTCGAAAACTGAGTTTTATTATTACCTGAAAAGAAAAATAAAATAGTGCTCAATCTGTATTTGAAGAAATCCCAAAACAGAATATTGTTCTGTATGCTCTGAGAACTTTCTCTAGAGAGGATTTCCTGCATTGGACAAATGCACAAATAATTTCTGCCAAAATGCAGTCCCATATGTCATAGTTTTCTTGTTCTGAATGAAAGAAAATCCATTTGTGAGTGGGTTAGGTTTTCTATGCACCAAAAGTTACTTATTCAATTTTTTAGAGTTTCTATTATGTTGCTTTCTCCTCTGGATGCAGAACGTAACATACCTCATTCCAACAGTGAAGGGAAAGAAAAAATGCTGAGCTTTGGCTGTAAATATTTTATCATATATAGAGACAAAGATCACAGGGGGGCAGATGAGTAGCAGGAAACAAATGTGATGTTGTTTTCAAATCTTCAGAGGAGGTTTATATTAAACTGTCTCTGCAAGCTTGTTTTCTGCCTGGCTTTTACACTGTCAAACCTGGTAATGGAACCCTTTTGTGTACTTGGAGTTCACCTACTGGATGAGGAATGCAGCATCTAACTGAAAGTGTTAAAATTATCCATGTTATAAAGTATACACAAAGAAATATTGGCAGAGTGATGAAGACATATTTCTAAGAAAGATGATTCATATTTATATTGTTTTGGAAAGTTTCTATCCTAGTAAAGACAATAGGTTAAAAAATATGTTGTATGTTGAGTTTTCTCAATTCAGTTTATTCTTTTTCTCCTCTTACTCTAATGTCTCAGAGTTGTTGGAAGGTTTTAATCTAATGGGATCTAGCATCTTTCTTGATTTTGTAACCCACTGGAGTTTATTTGGCTAGAACTCAGTATTAATGAGGACAAGGTCTTGAGCCCATTCTCCATGAGGGGAGGACAAAGTGCTATTTTCCTAACATAATGGCACGGACCACGTATCAAACCTACTACTCACAAAATTGCATCTCTGGGTCCAAGGAAAAGTGGATGAAAGGGTGAGTAATACAACAACTGTTCTAAATTGCAGATCTGATGGAACCGTTCCTGTCTCTAAATTACCTTGAAATGTATTTGCATAAAGGGCTGCCATTCTTGAATGTGAGGAGGGGAAAAAAACATGCGGAGACTGTTTATACCAGTAAAGCTGATAGTAAATCTTCCTTCCGTTTTACATACAATAGAATTTTAGAGTTTAAAATGTTTAAAGTTTAAATTTTAGAGTTTTTAAACTCTAAAATTCTATAGTATATAAAACAGAAGAAGGCTCATTAACTCTGAGATATGAATATATTATTGATATTGGTCACTTACCGATGTGCCTAATAGTATACTCATATCTGAGTCAGGTGCCATTTGTAATGCAGTTGTTATATGTTTTGAATGCATATCATGAATGAGCATCTGATTTCCAACATCCCCAATATAGGAGTAAAATGTCCAGAGAATCTATGTAAATGAAGTACAAAATGGCGGCCGGGTGCTGTGGCTCACACCTGTAATGCCAGCACTTTGGGAGGCTGAGGCAGGTGTATCACCTGAGGTCAGGAGTTTGAGACCAGCCTCGCCAACATGGCAGAACCCTGTCTCTACTAAAAATACAAAAATTAGCCAGGCGTGGTGGCGGGCACCTGTAATCCCAGCCACTCGGGAGGCTGAGGTAGGAGAATCACTTGAACCTGGGAGGCAGAGGTTGCAATGAGCCAAGATGGTGCCACTGCACTCCAGCCTGGGCAACAGAGTGAGACTTGGTCCTTGGTCTCAAAAACAAAACAAAACAAGAAAACAAAACGAAATGGCATAAACTTATGTGAAAACTTAGTTATGCTTAACTAGGACATTTAGGATTGTTTGTTTGCTTGTTTCTTTTTCAAATTATTCGCAGATATCAGGTCACTGATTTTTGGCTTGAAGAGCTAAATTCGGTGACTAAAGTGCTGCTTGGAATGGTTTTGTACTTGGTAAAAAATGCGCGCTAATTTTTTTACTATTCATTATTGGCCAGGTACTCTGCATAGGCCATTTTATAGAAAATGGTATTCATCTCCATCTTTCAGATGAGTAAATAATCTCAGGGAATAATAAATTGCCTCAAATCGTGCAGCTAGTAAAAGGTGGAGCCAGTCTGTGGATACAAAGCCAACTCCATCCTCTTGAAGGTTGGAAATGCAAATTCTAAATTTAATTGACATCTGTACCTTTTGTTAAAATATGCATTATCAACATGTTCAGAATGGTATAGCTGTTATCTGAACATAGTCTACTAAACATTCAGCATTCAGATTTCTTTTTTTTTTTTTTTTTTTTTTGAGGTAAGTTCTGGCTCTGTCACCCAGGCTGGAATACGGTGGCGTGATCTCAGCTCACTGCAACTTCTACCTCCCAGGCTCAAGCCATCCCCATACCCCAGCCTTCCAAGTAGCTGGGACGACAGGCCTGCACCACCACACCCGGCTCATTTTTGTATTTTTTGTGGAGATGGGGTTTCACCATGTTGCTCAGGCTGGTCTCAAACTCATGAGCTCAAGTGATCAGCTTGTCTCTGCCTTCCAAAATGCTAGGATTACAGGGTGAGCCACCACACCCGGACCCCAGATTGCTTTTTAAAAGTCAGTAATGGTAATATGGCTTTAGCAGAGATATATGGGTAAAGTCTTAATGGCATGTTTTAAGAGAAAGAAATATGAGAGGAGAGTTTTAGTGATGATTTGAGAATGTCTTAAAGTAATTTTATGATATCTAATATTTACTTGATTAATTTGGCTATTTGTAGCATAAATAGAAAATTAAAAGTAATACAAATCCTTAGAAAATAAACTCAAAATGGTTAATTATATAGAAAATGTAATATAATGATGCTAACGAAATACAGAAATTTACAAAATGCATTTAGTTTTATTTTTCTGGATCAAAGTATTACTTCTGCCAAATATATTGAATTATCTTATTGTTATGCAGTAGACCCACACGATTATATCAATTTTAAAATTGCATTCCATTACAAGGTGACTTGTCTGGTGATACTCTAAACTATTTGAATAGGGTATCAAAAGATGCAGAAAAGAAATTATGTCTACTTATATTTTAGCCTATTTTGAACTAATTTAAAAGCAGCTGTCAGAACCGTCCTTCTAGAATTTATTGTTGCCTGTGTAAGACATTGCTTTTTACTATGCCCTAGGGATCCTAGCAATAATAGTTTAAAACATAGAGCATGCTTTTAAGAAGATTTTTTTTCAGCTACTGCATGTTCTTTCTTTGATTTTGATTTTTATATATATATTTTTTATTATACTTTAAGTTCTAGGGTACATGTGCACAATGTGCAGGTTTGTTACATATGCATACATATGCCATGTTCGTGTACTGCACCCATTAACTCATCATTTACATTAGGTATATCTCCTAATGCTATCCCTCCCCCCTCCCCCCACCCCTCAACAGGCCCCGGTGTATGATGTTCCCCTTCCTGTGTCCAAGTGTTCTCATTGTTCAATTCCCACCTATGAGTGAGAACATGTGGTGTTTGGTTTTTTGTCCTTGCGATAGTTTGCTGAGAATGACGGTTTCCAGCTTCATCCATGTCCCTACAAAGGACATGAACTCATCCTTTTTTATGGCTGCATAGTATTCCATGGTGTATATATGACACATTTTCTTAATCCTGTCTATCATTGTTGGACATTTGGGTTGGTTCCAAGTCTTTGCTATTGTGAATAGTGCCACAATAAACATACATGTGCATGTGTCTTTATAGCAGCATGATTTCTAATCCTTTGGGTATATACCCAGTAATGGGATGGCTGAGTCAAATGGTATTTCCCGTTCTAGATCCCTGAGGAATCACCACACTGACTTCCACAATGGTTGAACTAGTTTTCAGTCCCACCAACCGTGTAAAATTGTTCCTATTTCTCCACATCCTCTCCAGCACCTGTTGTTTCCTGACTTTTTAATGATCGCTATTCTAACTGGTGTGAGATGGTATCTCATTATGGTTTTGATTTTCATTTCCCTGATGGCCAGTGATGATGAGCATTTTTCATGTGTCTGTTGGCTGCATAAATGTCTTCTTTTGAGAAGTGTCTGTTCATGCCTTTCACCCACTTGTTGATGGGGTTGTTTGTTTTTTTCTTGTAAATTTGTTTGAGTTCTTTGTAGATTGTGGATATTAGCCCTTTGTCAAATGAGTAGATTGCAAAATTTTTCTCCCATTCTGTAGGTTGCCTGTTCACTCTGATGGTAGTTTCTTTTGCTGTGCAGAAGCTCTTTAGTTTAATTAGACTCCATTTGTCAATTTTGGCTTTTGTTGCCATTGGTTTTGGTGTTTTAGACATGAAGTCCTTGCTCATGCCTATGTCCTGAATGGTATTGCCTAGGTTTTCTTCTAGGATTTTTATGGTTTTAGGTCTAACATTTAAGTCTTTAATCCATCTTGAATTAATTTTTGTATAAGGTGTAGGGAAGGGATCCAGTTCCAGCTTTCTCCATATGGCTAGCCAGTTTTCCCAGCACCATTTATTAAATAGGGAATCCTTTCCCCATTTCTTGTTTTTGTCAGCTTTGTCAAAGATCAGATGGTTGTAGATGTGTGGTATTATTTCTGAGGGCTCTCTTCTGTTTCATTGGTCTATATCTGTTTTGGTAGCAGTACCATGCTGTTTTGGTTATATAGCCTTGTAGTAGAAGATAATTTTAGCAACAAATTACTTTCTATGAAGTACAAGTAAATCAATGTTAAAGGTAACCATTTTAAAATATTGAGAAGTAAACTTAATTGGAAAATCTTCACAACACCTTTAAAACATAAATTCATATTCTAAGGGGGTCTTAAACATTTTTCAAATGCACTGGAAAATAGCCATGTAAAGCGTGTTCTCTCCAGTGTACCTCTCACAGAGTACTTGCATTTTTACAGAAAATACGAGGAACTAAGTATGGACATTTTGTACCTGCAGTTAACTAGTGCATATAATGAAACAAAAGCTGGTATTTCTTATTCTTATCCAAGGAGAAAAATGGAACAATTTTCTAGGAATTTAGGTTGACCTATAATAGACAAGGCGAACTATTAACCTACAATTATTTTCAGGGAAATTTTCTTTGAACTTGTCTGAAAATTGGAGAAGCAGTAATTAATATCATGCAGAAGAAAATACCTGGGCTCTGGGATTTCATTTTTTATAGATATGTCATAATTGTACCTATTTTGGGGACACATGTGATGTTTTGATACATGTATACAATGTGAAAATGAAGTCAAGGTAATTGAGATATCCATCACTTCAAACATTTACCTTTTCTTTGTGTTGGGAACATTGCAATTCTTCTCTCCTAGTTATTTTGAAATATACAGTAAATTACTGTTAACTGTAATTTTCCTATGGCACTCCCAAATATTAGAACTTATTCCTTCTATCTAACTGTGTTTTTATGCTCATTAATCAACTTCTCTTCATTTCTCTTGCTCCCCACTTTCCTTTCCAGTCTCTGGAAACCATAATTCTACCATCTACCTCCATGAGGTCTACATTTTTTTAGCTCCCATGTGTGAGTGAGAACATTTTCTTTGCCTGGCTTGTTTCACTTAATATAATAACCTGCAGTTCCATCCATATTGCTGCCAATGACAGAAGTTAATTTCTTTTTGTGACTGAATAGTATTTGATTGTATATATATATATACCACATTTTCTTTATCCATTCTTTCAGTGATGGAAACTTAGGTTGATTCCATGTCTTGGCTACTATGAATAGCACTGAAATAAACATGGATGTGGAGATATCTATTCAATACATTGATTTCCTTTCTTTTGATATATACTCAGCAGTGGGATTGCTGGGTTTTATGGTAGTTCTATTTTTAGTTTTCTGAGAAACCTCCATGTTGTTTTCCGTAGTGGCTGTATTACTTTACATTCCCACCAACAGCATACAAGTATTTCCCTCTTTCTGCATCCTTGCCAGCATTTGTTATTTTTTTTTCTTTTTGATAATAGCCATTCTAACTGGAGTGTGATAGTATCTCATTGTGGTTTTGATTTGTATTTCCCTGATGATTAGTGATGTTGAGCATTTTTTCAAACACCTGTTGGACATTTGTATGTCTTCTTTTGAGAAATGTCTGTTTGGGTCTTTTGTCCATTTTTAATTGGATTATTATTTGCTTTTGAGTTGTTTGAGTTTCTAATATATCCTGGTTATTAACCTCTTGTCAGATGGATAGTTTGCAAATATTTTCTCTCATACTGTAGATTGTCTCTTCACTTTGTCGACTGTTTCCTTTGCTGTTCAGAATTTTTTTAGCTTGATGTAATCCCATTTGTCTACTTTTGTTTTTGTTGCCTATTCTTTTGAGGTCTTACCCCAAAAATCTTTGCCTAGACCAATGTCTTGTAATGTTTTCTCAATGTTTTCTTCAGTAGTTTCATAGTTTAGGTTTTACATTTAAGTCTTTAATCAATTTTGAGTTGATTTTTGCATATAGTGAGAGAGAAGGGTCTAGTTTCATTCTTCTGTATATGTATATCAGGTTTTCCTAGCATCATTTATTAAACAGACTGTCCTTTCCTCAATGTGTGTTCTTGGAGCCTTTGGCAAAATTCGTTGCCTGTAAGTGCGTGGATTTATTTCTGTGACCTTTATTCTGTTCTATTCATTGGCATGTCTGTTTTCATGCTAGTAACATGTTGGTTTGGTTACTATAGCTTTGTAGTATAATCTGAAATCAAGTACTTTAATGCCTCCAGTTTTATTCTTTCTGCTCAGGATTGCTTTAGTTATTCAGAGTCTTTTGTGTTTCTGCATGAATTTTAGGATTCCTCTTTCCATTTCTGCAAAGAATCTTATTAATATTTTGATAGGATTGCTGGAATTTGTCTTTTTAATAGGACAGCAGAGAATATAAGAAATAATATTTGCTTTCGGTTCTTGGGTCTTTCATGAAGAATATAAAATCTATATGTAGTCCTTTTCTACCCTATCTATAATATTTATTATTTACTCATTTAAATGGCAAGGGTATGTTGAACTATAAACAAGGTTGGGAATTTGTACAATCCGCATACAACTGTGATTCAGCCAATATGTATATAGTTGATTCTCATTATTTGTGATTTTATATTTACAGATTCACCTTCTCATATCTTTTACATTTTGGTGCTTAATGTTGGTGTTTCTATGGTTTGAAATGGCCACATAGTGTCGGGCTGACTTGCTGTCTCACGTTCCTAAGCACAATAGGCTGTCACGCGCCTTATGGAGAAAACACGTGTGTTAGAAAATCTTTGTTGAGGCATAAGCTACAGTGCTGTTGATTGTGAGTTCCATCTTAATAAATCAACAATATGTATACACAGTGACACACATAAAACAAGTTATGTATTGATTATTTGACAAAAATATTGGAGCCAGAGACTTGCGGAAACCTAACCCTCTATTTCTCCTAGGAACAATGCTTCAGTATTTGCTAATTTAGTGTTTGTGGTGACTTCATAAATCATAACTACTGCAAATGTCAAGAATTGACTGTATTGAAAATATACGATTACCGGGTAGTGGGCTAGGCCCCAGAGATTCAGGAATCAAAGGCACAGTTCCTGACCCCACAAGGTTCACCATCTATTGGAGAAATGGATTTGTAATAGAATAATTATTCACAGTGGAGAAAATGCTGTGGTACAGATGTAGCCAAGAGGAGTCTAATCCTACCTAAGGTGTCCCGGTAATAATATACAGATCCGTAGCTGCATGCCTGAGAAAATGAAAGAAACGGTAAAAAAGAATGCACTGCATGTGGGAGAATGTAAAGTAAATGTGGCTATATGTTTATTTTTAAGCACAGCATAATGCTAGTGGGGTTCTGAGTCATTTTGGTACTATATTGTTACAGAAATACACTGTGGTGAAATGCTTCCACCTCTTGCTAAAATGAGCACTGAGAAAAAATGAAGAAGACTGACAAGCACCAACGAAAAGTTGCAGAATAGAAATAGCCACACTCCTCTGGAGTCTTTAATTCATCCACAGCCATCATATAAAGGTAGGGGAGTAAATTACTTTATGGTTTTGTCCTTTTAAAATGTATTTTAAATTAAACAATACTAAAAACACAGAAACATGCATGTGTTGATTCAACAATATTCTCTGGGTGACTGCTATAGGCCTGCAAACTGTTGTAGGCACTGGAAACTGAAAGGGCAAGCTTATGGCCTTACAGAAGCTGACATTCCGGTGGAAAGGGTAAGTAAATAAATGAAAAGGAAACTGACAACCATTGATAATGCTTATGAACACGATAAGCAGGTTAACGAGATAAGGGATGACGGACTACTTTAGTTTGAGTGTCAGAGCAGAATACTTAGAGAGTTTGAGCTGAGAACTGAGTGACAGAAAAAATCCAGCCAGTAGGGTTTGAAGATCATACTGTCCATGTGTCATGAACCAGGATCCATGTGGATGTATTCAAGGTTTGGAAACAAGGCCAGTATCACTTTAAGAGAGGGACTTTAGAGAAGCAGGATGTAGGAGATGAAGCTGGAGAGCTGTTTAGATGTGGGAAAGTGTCTTCATTTTATTTTAATAAAGATGGAAGTTATTGGAGAGTCATTAACAGGTGAATGAAAAAATTTATATTTTTTAAAGGCCATTCTTCTTTATTATAGCCAACTAGTATGTATGGGGGTTGCAGGAGCTGAAAACAGGGTGCTCTTACCCACGTAAAAGATACTGCTGACTTGGCTTAGGGATGTGGCATTGGAGATGGATGAATTTGAAAGATATTTGGGCATAGATGACCACCCAAGCTCCTTATGGAGCTCCAAATATAATTCTAATTTCCATATGCAGGGTATGCTGTCTATTTGCGTTTTAATACACAAGAGTCAGATTGTAATTTATTCTACTATTTCAAAGAACTGCTTATGATGTATATGTCTGTGGCCTGCTTCTGAAACTTAGAGGGTGTTGATGTCAAATTGTGAAAATAAAGAAAATTCTGCCCAAAATCTCATATTCTCAGTGGGTTATCTTGTAACACTCGGAGACTTGAGCATTCCAGATGTGTTTGTAGCTCTTCTCCTGCTTCCTGGATGGCTCCTGACTTCTAAGAACATTGTTGCTGAAGCCACTGAGAGGCAGCCTGTGGGAAGGGTGTCCTTCTAGATGAGAAACAAGAGTTTTTTAAGGATAGTGGCTTAAGTCAGTCAAGCATAACTTCAAGACTAAAACTTTTATACTGGGTTATTCATAGATGGAATGTTGAAGGGAAAATTAAAATCCAATTTCAAATTGGTGCTTTAAAAAGATGAGAATATATGGATTCAAGCAATGGTTACCAGAGAAACTTTTCCTCTGTGCAGTGAGGGTTTCGCATCTTGTATTATGTAACCATTGTGCAATGTCCATAGGGGAGGGAAGGGAGGAAAAGAAATGTATGCAATGACCTTGTAGGTCCAAATTTGCAAGAAGCCAACAGCTACCGTTGGAGGGTGGACAACCCTAAAGTCTGTGCTCAGAAGAGTTATTCATGATAGCTCAACTGAATGGTATTTTAAGATCTCAGCAAAGTGCAGCTTGCTTTCCAATATTCATAACTGTCTGAAATGGTTCTAAACTTGTATGGTGTAGGAATTCTTCCTTCCTCCACGCCAGATCCTTCTGTAAAGCTTTTGGTCGTTAGGAAACAGACCCAGTGCAGCAATTATACAGTGCTGGATAATTAAAAAGTCTCATGAGACTCTACAAGTTCACAGGAGAGCCAAGGCTCAAGCTTACTGAGGGGTATTTTGTACCACACAGCTCAGGTAGCTAAAAGCAAGCTTTGTTAAGAAGTAAACAGGTGCAAAGCATCAATCAGTACAATTTTGATAAACAGCATAGACAAGCTGGTACAGGATGCTGGTGGGGTTTTAGACTTTTCACAGCACCTTATAAATCACTAGCTAGTACATTTCACCTCTGACTTGGCCAAAATCAATACCATGTTTCCAGGTGCCCATCAACATAAGCAAAGAGCTACCCACGGTGCACAAGTTAACCCTTTCCTCATATACTTAGAGAATTGAGCCAGGATGAAAACAAAGAAGACCTAAAGATGACATACCCCATTCTGTGATTAGTCTTGTCATCTACTGGACTAAATAAAACTCTTTGATTAGCTAGAGAAATCACTAAAAGGCTAGGCCTTTCAAATGGAAGTCAAAGTTCCTTAAGAAATGATTGGATTCTGAAGCAACAAGACTAAAATAAACTAGAAAGAGTAATGGTGCCTTAGGTTGATTTCTCCAGAAGCAGAGAGTGAAACAAAAAAAATGGAGTGGTGTTTATTCAGAAGTGATGCCACGTACATTTGTAGGGTAGTGTGGATGTGAGGCAGAGGGAAGAAGGAAGACAGAAAAGGTGCCTTATCATTTTTGTGATCAGGAGGGGTACAATCACATTAGGTAACTTTGGGATACAGCATAGAACATAACTTGGATTTATCCCAACCAAGGGCATGGAAATTAGGGTATTTAGCTATCTTCTCCCATCTATCTCGACTAAGGGCTGCTCCCTTAGGCAGAGATGTGGAGTGTCAACTCCCTGGTATTTGTAACGTGCCATACATGTAGACCAAGAAAACTCCAGCAGCCAGAGGAAGCCCTCAGGCAGAGTCCCAGATGTTTGCTTTTGAAAGCCACCATCAGGTCAACTTGCACAATGATGATAACTGCCAATGAGATGAGGATAGAGCACCTACAGTTTCTGCTACAAGAAGTGACAACAAAGATGATGGTGATGATTGTGATCATATGAATAGAGCTTTCATTTATTGAGCAACTAGAAGCCAAGTCCTATATTAAATGCTTTACATGCATTTTATCATTTAATTCTTATCTTTTGGATATCTACTCTGTGTCAGGTGGGAGATCTTTATACATGATTATATGTATATAATCACCACAGTCTTGCAGAATGTATATTATTCCAGTCTTTAATTTAGAGATGACCACAAAAGACTCATCAAGGCTAACCAAATTATCTGAAGTAACATAGGAAATACAGTTGGGATACAAACCCGGGTTTGTCTGCCTCCAAAAGAGTCCCTTGGCTTAGGCAACATTGTAATCCTTAATTAACTAATTAATCATTGATGTTTTTCTGACACTCATCTATTAAAAAGTCGGCAGGCACTATTTAGATTCTGAGATACAAAACGAAAACTGCCCCTGTTCCCAAAGAGTTCTATGTTTATGGAAGAGAAAGACCAAAAAAACTGTAGTATTATAAGGGCTATACCAGAAGTATGTTGTAGCTATTGAACAGGATCAGTAAAAAGAGTATCACTTGTTGCTGTATAACAAATAGTCCCATAACTCAGTGACTTAAAATAATAAGCATGTGTTATTGATCATGAGCCTGTGGGTGAGTTGGGGACTTCTACTGATTTGGACTAAGCTTGGCTGATCTTAGCTAAGTTTGCTCTGTAGTCTGCTGACAGGTTGGCTGGGGCTGAATAGTCTCAGATGCTTCACTCCCATGTCTGGTGATTGACTGGATGTGGCTAGGGCAACTCACTTCTCCAGCAGGCTAGCCAAGACTTATTTATGGCAACTGAGCCATGTGGATCACTTATTCAGGAGAATAAGTGTAAGTATGCAAGGCTGCTCGAGACCTGGCCTCAGAACAATCACTTCTACAACATATAGAACAAAGAAATTCACAGAACAGCTCAGATTTAAGGGACGTGGAAATAGACTGTACCTCCTGGTTAGAGGAGTTCAAAGTCACATTGCAAAAGACATTGATAAAGGAAGGGGAAGAACTAGATTGCAAACAATCTACTGGGAAGAAAACATCTGAATAAAAGATTACAGAGTAAGTAGGTATTCCCTAGCCAAATAAGATTGGAAGATAATTTAAAGCAAGAAGGGGCTGGGCGCCATGCCTATAATCCCAGCACTTTAAGAGGCTGAGGTAGAAGGATCACTTGGGCCCAGGAGTTTGAGACCATCCTGGGCAAATAGACCCTATCTCTACAAAAATTAAAATAAATTAACTGAGCATGGTGGCACTGCCTGTGATCCCAGCTGCTTTGGAGGCTGAGGTGGGAGGATCACTTGAGCCTCGGAAGTAGGCTGTGATCATACCACTGCACTCCAGGCTAGACAACAGAGCAAGACCCTATCTCAAAAGAAAAGCAAAAAGAAAGAAAAGAACAGAAAAGAAAAGAAAGCAGGATAATATGTATTTAAAGACACAGAAATATAGTGTTCCCTAATGCTGTCAGGTTACTTGGGAATGGTGAGGGAGAGAGAGGAGGATTAAAGACAAGAAATCTGTAAAATGTACCAGAATTCAGGAAAACAAAAGTTAATTTGCAGACAGAATAATATGTTTATGAAAAAGTGATAGGCAAATGGGAAGATGAACAAAGTTAGGTCAATGGATGAATGTATGGTTGATTGGACAGCCTGGTGTGGTAATAGGGTTACCAAAATTGTGAAGATTATCTCCTAGAAAAAAATTTGTAGGCTGGGCTTGGTGACTGACACCTGTAATCCCAGCATTTTAGGAGGCTGAAGCAGGTGGATCACTTGAGCTCAAGAGTTCGAGATCCGCCTGGGCAACATGCGAAACCCCATCTCTACAAAACAAACAACAACAGCCAAAAAAAAAAAAAAAACGAAAAACAAAAATTAGCCAGGAATGGTGGCATGCACCTGTGGTTCCCGCTACTGGGGAGGCTGAGATGGGAGGATCACTTGAGCCTGGGAGGCAGAGGTTTCAGTGAGCCAAGATTGCACTACTGCACTCCAGCCTGTAAAACAGAGCAACACACCCTGTCTTTAAAAAAAAAAAAAAAAAAAAAAAAGGGTTTGTAGAATGTGTATTTATTTCAACAAGAAAGGAGGGAGGAAATACCTTTGTAAGTGACTGAAGAAAACAATGTGGTTGAAAGCAGACCTGAAGGAAATAACTTTTCAGCATTTGACTGTGTTTGTGGCTTCAGGGAGCTATTGTGATGATGCAGATTGCATGATAGAAACTCTTTCTGTGGGACAACTTTTATAAGCATGCTAAGCATAGTGAGTAGGTTTTTGTGAAAACAAATGAAGAGTTTGACTTATGGTCACAAGCAAATTCCGAGGCTCTAGATTCTCACAAGGCCAAGTCTGTGAAGACTGTTGATGTTAGAGATATATTTATATAGAGATTTGTGGATGTGTGTGTTTCCACTGTAGTATGTATGTGAGATGGTAATTTTCAATTCATGGATTTCTCCACTCTGAGACTGAGTTGTGTAAATTGAACAGCAGCTCTATTCTACAGTTTTCCAAAGCCACCTTCATTGTACTCCTGGGTCTGTGTTGCAAGTGTGGAGCTTGCCCAAGTCACCAGGTGCAGCAGATTTTACTGTGAAGTTTAACAGGCTAACATTAGCATCTCAAGCTCCTCAGAGGCAGAATGGAAACTTTTGTAGTTCATTTTCACAGCTAAGTAATACTACATTGTGTTAGTATATCACAATCTATTTATCTGTTCTTTTATAGATTGATATTTCTGTTGTTTCCATTATCTGCTATTATGAAAAATGGTACTATGATCATTTTTTATATCTCTCCTGGTGCCTATGCAAGAGTGTTTCAGGGAAGTACATGCAGAAGTGGATTCCTAGGATATAAGATGTATAGGTAACCAACCATCTCGGTTTGCCTAGAACTGAGGAGTTTTCCAGGATGCAAGATTTTTGGTGCTAAAACCAGGACAGTCTCGATCAAAATGGTGTAAGTGGTCACCTTGAATACACATATGATCAATTTTACAACATAATACATATTAACCTCTTTCCCACAGAATTGGTAGCAATTTACACTCCCAACAAGTGGTATATGACTATTCCCTTTGAACGCCATTCTCTTCATGCCTGGTGTTCTTGATATCTTAATTTTTGCCAATCAATTGAGTGTGAAATGGAATCTTGCTGTAATTTGATTTTCCCTGGTTACTAATGAGGTTTGGCATCTTTTCACGTTTAGTTTTCCCTCTGTGTGTTCTCTTCTGTGAAATGCCTTCCATATCTTTCATCTTTTTTTCTGTTTTTTTTTTTTAATTTGACACATCTAATTTATCTCTTCAGATTTTCTTGATTTTTCCAGTACTTAGGTTAGGGTCTCTCAACAGCAGCAGTGATGGCATTTTGGACTGCATAATTCTCATGGGATACTGTCCTGTGCCTTGCAGCACATTTAGCAGCACACTTGGCCTTTACCCACTAGGTGCCAATAGCACCCCCAAGTAGTGAAAATAAAAAATGCCTCTAGACATAAAACTACCTCTTGCCAAATGTTTCCCTAGGAGACAAGATTGTACCTGGTTGAGAGCATCTTGCTCCTGTGGGAAAGAGAAGGTAGCAAGGCAGGTAAATTCCATTTCCGTTTCTCTCTCTGATGAACTCTGTCTCAAGGCCTGTACAGCATGTCTCTGTTCATCATGTTTAGAGGTGTCGCATGTCACATAGCAAATGCTTTGCTGGACCACTGGCTCTATTTCTTCATGGTAATGCCGTGGTCACAGCAGTAACATCTCACTTTGTCTTGCTGCTCACCCTTCCCTGCTTCATTTCCTATCTCTTCTCTTTCCTGCCTTTGGATTTCATATTCCAATTAAAACCTCAGCGTTTAGTGAATGTCTCAGGTTCAGTGTCTTAGGGAAACTGAACTAAAACAAGTAGTTGCAGACAAGATACCCTATGGATAGGATTTTGGAATTTGATTACTGACCTGTCTGAAAGCAATAGAGATCATATATTTTGTGGTAAATTGGGATAAAAATAAACCCTGGCAGGCAGCAGCATTACAATTACTTAAGCTCTCATCTGCAATAAATTGGGAAATGGCTTAAGTGGAAGGTCAGGTGTTAGGAGATCTAGTAGCTGCAGCACAAAGTGGCTATTAGAGCACTGATAATTATGCAGATTGTGAAGTAGATGGCTACTTTTGACCTGCAGAAAGAAAATGTTAAGCTGAGGATGGTTCATTGCCAACTTAAGGCATGCTCTGAAAGCCAGAGGATATCTATGGCTACTTTAAAGGAGACTAATCTCTGGTCACTGCAGGGCAGACTGTGATGTAACACAGGCCCAGGATCTGACTATAAGGCTGGTAGGGCTGCTAAGGAGACAGGATACACAGCTTTGTAAAATCTCCTATTTCAAACTCAGGGCCATGATCAGAATAAGGAGATGTAGGATGAGTTCATTTGGATGGATGAGCTTGAGGACCTTAAACCTCTAAGTTCCCTTAAACCACCCTGGAAGACAGGAGTCATCCTTCTTTTTCTGACAGAGAAGAACAGCTTTCCTTGCCCAACAGTTATGTAGGAATCTCACCTGAAGCAGGTGCCTTATGAGATAATTCTTGCATGTCTTAAGATCTTTCTCTGCCACTGCTCATTGCCTCCATGCTGATAACTAGAGTGTAGACTCAGCAGAGAAGTATCAGCCCTCTCCAGGGGGAAATCGCCTATCCACTGAACAATTGAAGTACCTTGAAACCCAACCGGGAGTGGATCTTGAGTGTATCAGAGTGGAGGGGGGGATATATGTTGTGCTGAACTCCTATTGACTTCACTGGGGATGGCACCAGGTTCAAGAGGCAGAAGAAGAGACCCAGAGCCAGAAAACAAGACATGGGGTCTCATGAAGGTCTTATGTACAGGGGAGAGAGTCCAGTGGTGGTGAGCTGGACAGGAGAACCACAACCACTTGCAAAAAGCATGCAGTTTATATAGCATTTTCACTTAGCACCCTCCCCTAATAACCTCCACCTGGCAACCTTTTACCCCAAAACACAGGGCCTCAATCCCCTGTACAGCCCACATTCCACAGGACAGGATGGGACCCAGATGTTCCTCATAGAAAAGGAGTAGCTCTCTGGGTTGGCCACTCCTGGATTCCCTAGCTCGGAATTCCCAACTGCATTCAGGTGCACCATACAGGGTCGTTCTTAGCATATGCTTAAGTAATTGTTATCAGGTACATTTATCATACAATATAATGCTAGATCAGAGGGTATTCATTTATATAGAGACACTCACTCATAAGTCAAGATTCAGTTGTTTGTCAAAGACACTTGGAGCTGATCCCGATAGTTTTCTGGGGTGGTTCTTCAAATCCTGTATGTTCTGATGGCCTACAGCAAATGAGGAAATGCCACAAGTTCTCTGACAGTCTCAATAAAAGGTCTGATGGCTCAGAGAGAAGGGATGTTAGAATGCATGTTAAAAAGGTTTTAGGTACAATCTATCACTTGACTATTTCTAACTAAGAAGACCTATCACTTGACTATTTCTAACTAAGAAGACCCAGAGGACACTCCCTTCACAAAGACAATAAGGGATCCTGAAAAGGAGTGCTGACACCTTTGAGAAGGTGGTCTGTAAAGGCTGCCGTCTATGGGCTGGGGTTGACATTTGAAGAAGCTGTCTGGGAGTTGATCTTCCTAATATTGCTGGGATGATGAAGCCCAGAACAACAGAGGCTAAGTAGCAGTGCTTACTGTTAGAGGTAAGGTGGCCTTAACTACTATAATGCATAGCAAAATTAAAGTGGCAGTCAGGGTACCTTGAGCCACAGGGACCTAACAGTGGCTAAGAGATCCTGGAAATCTTTGGGACAAAATAACTGGGCAGCTAATAGATCTGCAGTTTGGATAAAAAGGGAGAAAAACTGAAGGGTTATAAACCATGGAATATCATGGACACTTTCCAAGTTTCCACATCTAAGTCGGTTCAGTGATGGCAAAGGAACCATGACAGTTAGCTCATGTTCATGTTTCATGTTTATTCCATTTTTAATTTTTTGTACATTTTACACATCGTGATTGCATATCTACCTGCTAATTCTAATACATGATGTACAATCGGTACAGTAAACCAGTTGATTGTTATTTGGTCATCTGGGGCTCTGGGTGACCAAAGCTCCTCAGGTCATGAGTAATATTTGATTATTGATGCAAGCATGCAGGAATCCTTAGGACCTCTACTGGGGATGTTTTCCCATGGAAAGTATTGCTTTGTGTTCTCTAGGAGTCAGGAACATTGGCTGTCTTCTGGGATTCCACGCTAGGGGCTGACTCTCAGGCTTGGCTGCTCTGCCTCCCATTGCCCAGGGCCTAGGCTTTGTCTTTAGAGCAGTGTTGTTATCATCATATTCCTTTAGAGCTACCCAGTCATTTTCATTAGTTTAATTCCTAAATCGTTTCTCTGGTGTCATTTCTCTGTCATTTATTTTTGAGGGCAAGGGTGGAGGGAAGCTCAGATATTTCATTTACTAACTACTGAGCCTAGCAAAAGTTACTACTTCTTTTTAAAATTTTTTTTGAGACAGGGTCTCTCTGTTGTGCAGGCTGGAGTGCAGTGATACAATCATAGCTTACAGCAGCTTCAAGCTCCTGGGCTCAAGCAGTCCTCCTATCTCAACCTCCCAAGTAGCTGGGACTACAAGTGCAAGCCACCACACCTGACTAATTTTTTATATTTTTAGTAGAGACAAGGTCTTGCTGTGTTGCCCTGGCTGCTCTGGAACTCCTGAGCTTAAGTGATCCTCCTGCCTCAGCCTCCCAAAGTGTTGGGATTACAGACATGAGCTACCATACCAGGCCATCAAAATTGACCTTTTTATAAATGTATCCAGGATATATTTGCATTTTAGCATAGGGATCCTTTAAATTACCTAGACTGCATACTACCAAAAATGAAATAACTTTGTCTCTCTGCTTGCCTGAAAATGACTTAGAGCAATTAGCAACTGCCCAGTGCACCAATTATAATGGCACTGAGTTTGGTCCAGGAAGTCTTTAATTGAATGAATCAGAGGGGTATTCTTATCCCTTGTGCAGTATCTTTTTCACATGGTTAACAGGTATTGATCAGAAGACTGGGCCTGTGGGCATAGATCCTGAGTGACGTTTCTCTAGTCAGAGGCAGGCTCAGCTGGTCCCCTCTCCACACATTCCTTATTTATGGAACACGCACATTCAACATGTACTGAGCTGTCCCTCTTATTTAGTCATTTTTTAGAAACATGATAGTAAGTGGTACATTTCAGGAAGATTTTCACACATTTCAAAGTTTGACACGCACAAAGACAAATTTTTAACTGTTCAGAACACTTTCATCTTTGGAACTGCTGTCTCTATACTTTACAAATAGAGAGAAATGTGAATGACTTTGCTTGACTGGTCAAAGGGTGGAGCAGGGCTCTCATGCCTGTGGAGACCACATAGTGTAAGGGAAAGTAGGCAGGGGGTGAGAACTTTGCAAAGAGGGAAACGTAGGCCTGTGTAAATGCAATGGCTCCTACCTATCTCCAATCTGTCATTGCTCTATGGGAATGTAGGCCAGATATTCCAGTTTTTTAAAGGAAGATTGAAAGCTAGAGTTTTCTAATATAAAACCTCCTAATTTTTAAACATTGGTTTATTAAAAAACTAAAATATGCAAACAACAAATGACCTGATTTTCTGGGGGAACAAAACATGTTTGGGGCACCCTATGTGCTGAATCTAGCCTGCGGACAAGTTCAAATATGCAGCATGTAGCTTGAGATGGATGAGTTTCAAAATGCAAATCCTATCTGCACTGGCAATTGGATTATTTTGTGTCAAGGAAAATGACTTTTCTGTCTTAAGGTATTTTTGCTTTTGATTGCTTGTTTTATTGCTTGGGATTTTCTTCTCCCTGGTACAACTGAACAGCCTGGTGGATACTTTATCATCTAAAGCGACATATAGGCCTATACTATGATCCAGCAATAGCCCCCCTAAGTGTATACACAAGGAAAACTAGTGCATAATGAATCTATTCAAAGTAACACAAAACTGGAAACAAGCAGAAGTTCAACAACAGAAGAATGAGAAATCTTGGTTTATTCATTCAGTGGAATGCTGTGCAATAATAAGAACACACTTTTGTTTTGAGATAGAGTCTCACTCTGTCACCCAGGCTGGAGTGCGGTGGCACAGTCACAGCTCACTGCAGCCTCAACCTTCCAGGCTCGAGCAATCCCCTCATCTCAGACTCCCTAGTATCTGGGACCACAGGTGCTTTCCACCATGTCCAGCTAATTCTTTTATTTTTGTAGAGACAAGTTCTCACTATGTTGTCCAGGCTGGTCTCAACCTCCTGGGCTCAAGCAGTCCTCCCACCTCAGCCTCCCAAAGTGCTAGGATTACAGGTATGAGCCGCTGTGCCTGGCAGAACATGCTGTTGATACACACAACAACATGGATGAATCACAGACATTACGTTGAGCAAAAGAGGCTGGACCCCCCAAAAATGTATATATGTGTGATTCTATTTATAAGGAGTTCAAAAACTGGCAAAATTAATCTTTGGTGTTAGAACTCAAAAAACTAGTTTCATATGCTGAGTTAACTGCCTCCTTTTGCAGCTCAGGGGTAACTGCTTAGTAATTTGAAGGAGGTTCTCAAGTATCCCTGTTTGCCATAGGCATGAGGGGACCGGGTGCTTGAAGGTCCACCCTTCCAATCCTTCACCAACTGAGACTTCTCCATCACAAATGCACGCATATAGAGGGGAAGGCACTCTGATTCCCCATGTGACATGATATTTCACTTTTTTTCCAAGTCCTCCAGATTCCCCACTTGTGAAATACAAGTTCCTTTATCTATCATAGAGTTGTAGAGTTTTTTTTATTCCTACCAAACTTGAAGGAGTGGCTCTTTGTGGAGCATTACTTATGTATATGTTGATCTTACATCTTCCCCAGAGCATCCTAGTCTCTGCAAAAAAAAAAAAAAAAAAAAAAAAAAAAACAGGAAGCAAAATAACCCTTCTCTTTTCCCTCACAAGCTTAATATATTTTTTTCAAGTTTCAAAAGGAATAGACTGTGGGGAAGAAAATATACACCCAAGGCTATTTCTCTACTACTAGGAACTGATGTTTCCATACAGATTGTTTCTCATACCCTGGGGACGAGTAAGCGCAACTTTGAAAGGAAGCAATTGGAAAGTACCTAGAAGAAGCTCCCAGCCTATTTTATTTGGCATCTGCTCTCTAGGGCAGAAAGTGAGACAAGGAGAGTCTGCAGTAAAAACCAAAGGAGTAACTGAAGAAGGGGAAACATACACTGAGCCCTTCAGTTAGAAAGACCTCTGATATTACAATCAGGACTGTGTATTTCAAACAACCTGTAAATAGTGGTGGCTTATTGCAGCTGATAGGATACAAAAGACAGCAAGCAGAGATCTGGTTGTGGTACAGGGGATGCAGAGGAGGGGGTTGTGACCGTTCTTTAAGGATTTGTTCCTAATTCAAAGTTTCCTGTATCTCCACATTATTCAAACATCACTACTCAAAACAGAAAACATGGAAATAACTCAGAATCTATAAAGTGCTTCACTTGCTTATTTATAGTGCAGGAAAGATAGGAAAAAATTTAAAAATGATTATTTTGTTAACTTCCAGTTGTTATGTCTCTGTATTTTAAAATCAAGTTGTATCTCATTACGATAAGCTTCATGGGAAATTTGGCATTTTATTCCATGGAATTCTCACTGGTCAAAATCAAAGTTACTCGACCTAGGTAGGAATCAGGTGTCTTCAATCATGCTTAGCTACATCACTTACAGACGGCAATGCAGTCTTGAGTTCACTTCTTAACCTCTCTGAGCTCCGAGTGAAACAAAGTGAAATCAATCCTTTGTCTGTTCCTCAAGTTTGGTATGAAACAAAGCCAAAGGCATCCTAACAAAGTGTCAAGTGTGAAGTGAATGGGAGGTATAATCATTCTTAGCCCTGTGGCTTAGAAAGCAAACCAAATGGCATGTCTGCAAACATTCCTTAGATGAAGTGCTTTTTTATTCTTGTAATTAATGTTTGTTTTTTATTGGGAAATGGATATAAGTATCATTAGTTATGGGAAAGAAGTTAAAGACCATGCATTCATGGGGAGAAAAGGAGCTATACAGTTACAACAGAAAGCACTGGGATTTATTCTATCCTCTTTTTCTGGCTGGCCAAAGAGTATAACTCCATGGAGTTGTTTTTCCTTATGTCTAAAATAGAAATACCAGTATCTACTACCCTGAACTACTTAAGAGGAGTGTTGTAAACATCAAAGGAAATCATGTGTGAAAAAGCTTTAAAAGTTCAAATAAAGGAAAAGAGTATATAGTTGAAGGGTTATACCACTTTTCCCTCTTATTCTCAGAAAGGTTTCTAAGCATTATATTGAGGATTCTGATAAGATTAATCAAGCCCTCTCTCACTTGTAATGCTATCTGATTTTTTTCTTCCTTTTACAAATCTAAATAAGTAAAGATAGTATCTAGCAAAAGGCATTGTATGTGTCAAATTCATCATATGGTCAAACAGTTCTAACATCATGGGCTAATGTCAATTAGCCCATGTCAACATTTTGTTGTATTAAAACATTAGTCAATGTTTTACTATATCAATGTTGGCCATAATTTGGGAAAGTGTGTGTTGTCCAAACCAAGACTGGTTTGAGAGTAAAAAGGAGAGCTGTTAATAATTACGTCAGCCTAACAATAGTCAACTAAGACTGTTCTTAGACAACAAGTATTGTCTAAAAGCTTCCTTTTTAAAATAAGTCATAATTATGCCTAATATGTTCTACAGATTAATAAACGTATGGGGAAGATTTTTTAATGAGCAAACTAAATGTATTCCATGGTTCTAGCCTTCAAGAAGCCACAAGTCTATATGGTAAGAGAAAGATTATGAAATACAAGGATGCAAAATTAGTAAATGAAAGACATCATGCTAGCTAACAAGTGTTGGATTAAGTGGAGTAGAATCTTGGAGATTTAGACACAACCATAAAGATTCAGACAACCTTGAGTTGTTGGGGAGCTTCTCTGAGAGGGCCAAAGTCTTTAGCTGGGTCTAAAAGACTGGTGGGAGCTAGGTAGATACAGGGAATAGCATAGATGGAGGTATTTGGGGCAGGTAAAACAATGTGGAGAAACACATAAATGGAAGAGTTTCCGTGGCTGTATGTAGAGGGGAGAGAGAAAAGGGCTGTAATGAAATTTTATAAGGATGAAATCTATTGTTTCAACAAATAGTTATTCAGCATCTGTTACATGATGGGCAGTGTTCTGACTTATAGAAATAAAACAGTGAACTAAACAACATCTTTACCCTTAAGGAGTTCACATTCTAACAAAGGAGAACTTCCCTTAAAATCTGCACCTTCTCTAAATGAAAGTTTAGATGGCAAGAAGTCTTTTGGGGGAAGAAGGAATGCTACTTGAAAAGCAGAAAATGGATGATTCAGGTCATTTCGTGTTAAAATAATAAGGGATTTCCAGAAACTGAGCTAATTTATCTTCCTAAGCCAGAATCTAAGACACGGAGAAAGGTTTATCAAGCATCCATCCATCCATTCATTCATTCAACAAATGTTTATTGAGAACCTACTAGGTGTCTGGCTCTTCTATGTGCTGGGGATACTGCAATGAGAAGTTTGGAGAAAGCTCCCTGCCTCTGCATAGATATTCATCTAGTAAAATTGGATCTTCCCAGATCATATATTCTAATCCACAAAAATGAAAATTTAAAAAAAAACTCTTCAAGTACTTCTTTACATATTCACTTTCTACATACAGAGCTAATAAGATGAAAGTGGTTATTTGCTTTTCTCTATAATACAATTTCCTTGCTCTGATTATTACTGTGTGGGTCCAAGTCTTTGCTTCTGCAAATGTAATAGATGCCTGTGGCAATTGAGAATCATCAGGAAACAGAAAAAAGAAACTTTCTCCCACACGTCTGTCTCAGAGAGTAGTAGACCATTTGTCATGCCATGGGCAGTCCTATTTGGAAGATGTGAGATGATAACCTGACTATGAGGTTAAATATCCCCAAAAAATGCTTCTGCTTCAAACAAGACAGTATATTTACAATGTTGTAATATACAGTAAATGTCACTGTGTAAAACAAAAATGTGAGTCTGTTATTCCTAGTTTGAAAACTGGGGCACACATGAGAATCACAGAAACACAGATTGCTAGACCCACCCACTAGAGAGCCTGATTCCAAAAGAATTTTCATTTCTCCCAATCCCCCGTGATACCTATGCTGATGGTCCAGAGGTTGCACCTTGAGAACCACTGTGTTCTTCTTTCAATATGTGGCTGTCATATGAATATAAAATTGATTGATCTGTAGATAATGTAAATTGTAATATTTATAAAGGAGGTCATTGTATTCATGTAACTGTCTATGGCTGGGTTACCCAGTATGGTAGCCACTGGCCACATGGAGCTATTGAGCTCTTGAAGTGTGGCTAGTGCCATATGTTGAAATAAAAATATTTTGGATATTTTATGTTAAATAAAATATATTATTAAAACTAATTTCACTTGATATTTAATTTTAATGTGGCTACTAGGAAATTTAAAGTTAACATATATGGCTCACATTGCATTTCTACTAGATAACACTGGTCTGTGGAGATTTTCTGAACATGTATATGGTGAGGGTTGGTTTTTATAGAACTTAGAAATTTTTTTAGAATTTAAAAGTTGAATTTTTTTTTTTAGAATTTAAGAGTAACCAGCAGAGGAAAAGAAGTTATTGTGCTTTCTTTGTAAATAACTTCTCAGCAATATCCTTTTTATTCAGTTGTTTTGAATAATAGTTAACGAGATAATATTCACTAGAAGATTCCTTCAGTAGATATTTGCCAACCTTCACATCTTAATTAATGTGGCTGCTTGGTCAATTTCTCCCAAGTTTACCTTAGTTCCTTGGGAGTGTTAAGAAATGCTCTCCTTCAGAAGCAAGGGTTATTAAAGGTCACTGCATTTCCCTTTTTAGAATCGATTCAAGCTCCAGTTGCAATACACATAGATCAATTTAAGATAGATTGTAAATCTAAACTCAGGATTATGTATTTATGAACTTGGTGGGAGCAGAGACTTTTTCAATAGGACATAGAAGGTAATAAACATAATGGAAAAGATATGTAAATTGGACTAAAGTAACACGTGTTCATCAAATACATCTTTGAGCACAAAAAGGAAAACCATAAAGTGGAAGAAAACATTTCAGTACGTGTGTTCAACATATCCAGAATTTATAAAGAACTCCATCAAATGAGTAAGAAAAAGGAAGAGAACCTAATGTGAAAATGGGCAAGGGACTTCAACAGATATTTCACAAAAGAGGATATCTACATGGCCAAGGCACATGAAAGAAGCTCAAGCTTGTTAGGGAAATGCAAAATAAAGCCACAATGAGATGCCACTACACGCCTACCAGAATGACAATCATAAAAGGATTGACAATTGGAAGCGTGAATAAGGGTGTGGAGCAACTCTTAAGCTATTGGCAGGAGTGTAAATTGAGCACTTTGGAAAGCTGATTGGAACACTCTACTAAAGCCAAATATACTCATATCCTTTGACACAGCAATGCTACTGCTAGGTATGTATATACCCAATAGTAGTGCATCGTACATGTCACCAAAAGACATGTACTTGAACATTCAAGGCAGCATTATTTTTAAAAGTCCAGGATTAGAAACAACCGAAGTGTCCATCAACAGTAAAATGAACTTATAAATTGCGGTATAGTCATGCTTTGATATACTAGACAGCAATAAGAAAGAACATGGCCTATCATGACATGAACTAATCTCACAAATACAAAACGTTGAATCAAACACACTTAGAATTGTATGATGTAATGATTCTATTCATATCAAGTTCAAAATCAAGCAGCCCAATCAATCTCTGGTGGGAGAAGCTAAGATAATGTTTTGCCTATGATGGAGTTGGTTACTTCGGCACGGCTTGAGGAAGGCTTCTAGCATTTTTCTCCTTAGTCTGCACTGTGGTTTCAGGAGTGTGTTCCCTTTGTGAAAAGTCATTAAGCTGTACCCTTTTCTGTATATATGTTATACCTAAATAAAATGTTTAACAAAAAGAGAGAAGAGGAAATACAAAGTCATACTCCAGGACCCTCCCAGAAAAAGTAACTCACCTCTTTAAAATACACACACACACACACACACACACACACACACACATACAGCCGTCACTGTATCTCACTACTTAAAATTTAAAAATAATATAGACTTTCATTTTATACTTAAAACTCTAGTTTTCAATTGACCTTCAGAAATTGTTTCAATATAATAAGATTTTTTGCACCTATCAGTCCAATTTATTTATCTTAAATTCCTCATTGGACATATATCATTGAAAATCAAAACTAGAATTATAGTGTAAAGTTAAAGTGTAAGTAGTATATTGTTCTATATTCAATTAAATGTCATCTAGCTAATAGAGATCTTATGTGATTCAACTTGTCCTGAAAAACCTTAAAAAAAAAGGACCTTGATGATAGGCAGGTTCTATAGACCATGAGATTTGAATAATTCTATATATAGTTAATTCCAAAGATTTATAAATTTATGCAACTGACACCAAATTATTTACATTAGACTGAAGTGAGAAACTAGGTAGAGGTATTATTTTAGAAGTATAAATTGTTCAACACAGCTTATTCAAAATGTTTATGAGTGCATGGTTATATTCCTTACTGGTAGGAAGCTGGTCATAATGCATATCTTTATAAAGTGTTAATGAGCTTTATTATATGACTCAAAATTTGTTTGCTCAACAGCATTTTTAGTTTTAGTGTGTAAATGTATGATTACGATACAGTAACACATAATATCTATGCATAACTACATTGAAATTCTGCATTACTGACAAGTTTCCACTAATGTGAACTATATGGCTCTTTGAGTTAGAAATGTCTGTAATTACTGTTCTTTGGCTTTATTAGGATTACTTATGGGGAAATTGTGTAGTGTATGTGCATGTGGGAGAGAGAGAGAGAAAGGGAGGGGAAGATGGAAATGGACAGGTAAAGGAGAGATGAAGAGAGAGAGAATGGAAGCAGAAGGGAGGAGGGAGAGAAACTACTACAATGAATCAAACTTTTGTTTCTGCATTGACTTTTTGCACTTGGAGAATAAAAAGCCAAAGCTGTTTCTCCTTGCCATCTGTGTTAAGAGGGTCTTATCCCACTCTTAGATTATCAAGAAAAATGTCAGATTTACAAGGAGCACCACTTTTATCCCCTTCCTGAAAGAGGAATATCAATTGCCTTCACAAAGGATCAATTGTATTCTCTTATCATAAATGACTTATTTGCCATCCACGGAACCAGGAAAGTTGCCATTCTTCTTTGCTTAACCTTAATTCAGTTCAATTGCTGGACACTTAGAATAAGGTGGAAATATGTTATAATATTGACCCATGATTTGCTGGTAGAGGAGAAACTAGCATTGTTACTGTGGCAGTCACTTTATACACTTTATTTTATTTAATTCTTTTAGTAAACTCATAATATAGACTTTTTGTTTTGTGGGTTCATGTGTTGGTGGGGAGAGAGTAATGTATTTATTTATTTAATTTTTTTTAATGAAGAAACAGGAGATGCAAGAAATTCAGGATTTGTCCGTCAGGCTCACACAGCTGCCAAGCTGGTATTGATTGGCCCAGGTGAACTCTCACTCATTCTAGGATAACATCCTTCCTCCCAGTTTTGGAACTTTGTCATGACCATGCCTAAATCTTTTAAAATGCCAAAATTTCCAAAGTTTGTGAAGGTATATTTTACAACTATTTAAAAAGGCATCATGAATACTTAAGAACTAGGGTGACGATTAATTTCCAAATTTTCCCCTCTAAACTAATTAAATGAATGATGTTGAATCATCTGTTTTTAAAAAGTCACTGAGAGTTGGAATTCCTTTAGTGTCAAACTCCTTAATTTAAATTATATTATATAGAAGTTTATCCATGGAATAAAACATAACCTAACTGCCAGTTGAAATAAAATTGTGGCTGACCCTTCCAAAGTTCTGTAGATAAACTCCTATGCATACAGTAGCGAGGATGAATACTTAACACTCCTGAATCCCATTCTAGAGCATATTTGCATTTTCATATGGAAGGTGTGATGCAAAGAAGTAATTTTGAAAGCTAATTACAAAAGCCATCTTTAACCTTCTCATTGCTTTCATGCAAAGAATGTGGCTTTAATATCTCTTGATGTTAATATGCAGTTGGAAGCGATACTGATGAAACAGGTCCTGATATCTGGCTGTTTTCTTTTACATGAAAAATTCTGAATATGCTCAAGTACTCTATCAAAGTGAGCAATTGCTTCCATATTAATTCTCTGGAAGGAAGAATGTATAATCAGCAAAGTTTGAACAATTAGTGATGTATGTACCACTATGTACCTGGGCAGGTTCAGTGATTTCTTTGCACGTGAACTTTAACATGATGCTGCATAATAAGGCTATGCAATCTTAGAATCTTTTAGAGGGAGGGACTACCAGCCCCATTTCAAGATAAGGGCTGTGATTACCTGTCAAACCTTTTGGAAACAGGACCAAGTTTGCAAATCAAAGGTCAAAACTAATGACCTCAATTAAAAATGTTTATAAAAATAAGTTGCAGACTGAATATGGGGTTTTCTTGACAGGAAATAAGTATTGTTCTGTGAAGAAATGGGCAATATTGTTTAGATATAAAGAATGTATGAGGGACTTTTATTGGAGTACATTTGTAGTTTTCATTGTAAATAATAGTAATAGACTATGGTTTGTGACTTATTTGTGAATATTAATCATTAAAATTAGGTGATTATTATAAATGAAAGTGACTAGAAATCCATGATGTCTTCACAAATTTTTGTCCAGAGCAAGGAAAGGACACCTATGCAAAAGAGCCTATTTGGAATCGTTGTTAAAAAATAAGGTTGTTTACTATTTAAACCCTACCAAGTTCAGGCTATTCAGTCAAGGTGGTACAGACTGGATGGTGGTTGAAAAATGACCGACAGTCTTTTTCTTTCCGTAGAGTCTATGATTTTGGTGACAGTTGCCTAAAGCTTTTTGGATCACCTTTAACTCTAATAACAACTTTTCTTCTTTACCCTCGCTCTTCCTTTCCTCACTCTCTCCCACCACCGTCTGAGTGTCCTCAGTAATCAAGTGCTTTCCTCTTTTGGTACAGATGTTGCCTCTTGGGACTCTATGGGTTTTATCCTGGTAACTCAGGGACCTCTGCGTTTGAAACACCTACAAGTGCATTTCTTCTTAGGCATGTCTGAGAATATGTTTCTAGGAAACTAGCAGGCAGCTGCAAGGTGCACAGATGTTGTTGCCCTGCCTATATCCCCTTGGCTTTCTCTGGCTGCTGAGCCTGTGTGTGGGGATGGACAGAAATGCTGAAGAAGGCTGGGTACAGTGCCTCACACCTGTAATCCCAGCACTTTGGGAGGCCGAGGCAGGTGGATCACCTGAGGTCAGGAGTTCAAGACCAGCCTGGCCAACATGGTGAAACCCCATCTCTATTAAAAATACAAAAAATTAGCTGGGCATGGTGGTGGGTACCTGTAATCCCAGCTACTCGGGAGGCTGAGGCAGGAGAATCACTTGAGCCTGGGAAGTGGAGGTTGCAGTGAGCCTAATTGCGCCATTGCACTCCTGCCTTGGCAATAGGAGTGAAACTCCGTCTCAAAAAAAAAAGAGAAAAAGAAAGAAAGAAATGCTGAGGACTACCCCGGGGAGAATCTCTCTCAAACCTCTCACACCAGTGATGGATAAGAGCTGATGGACAAATGCTGCAGCTTCCTAGATCCAGGGTATGAAGCAGGGGCTGGCAGTGGTATCAACTCTAGGTACATTTACCTTCTCTTCAGAGAAGGTCCCCAGCAGGATTGAGGCCCAGTTGCCCACTGTACTCACTTGCTCGTTCACTCACCTTGCATTGACAGTTTTCTTTTCCCTGAATTATTTCCCTACTTCCCTACCAGTGCTTCCTGGGACTAATTCCCAGATAAACTACCTGCACTCAAATCCTCATCTCAGAGTCAGCCTTCTGAGGAAACCCAATCTAAAATACATATTTCTTCTTTCAAAAATGACATGATATACCAGACCAATGCTGATTTTCATTAGAAGGTAATTCTCCCTGGGAATTAGCAGTCCACGTTGAAGAACAGCAGCCACTACACACCCCACATGGGGGCATTTTAGATGGTGTGTCGGCCTGCCCTCTGCACAACTCCACCTGGCATTTTGATTCTTCTTCCTGTGACCACCACCGTCCTTTGCCTTTCTGAGCAGGGACAGTTCTGCTGACAGTTTTTCTATCAGCTGACCTAAGTGAGTCAGTTCCTATTTTTATGATACTGTTGTCTGACTGGCTGTGCAAAGAAGATTGTTTTTGTGAGGATGGAGAAGGTTATGTTTTTTTTCAAATATCTAGAGTACAGCATCTTGTTATCCTCAAAGAAGACCTGATCTTCATGTGAGGGTGTCTGTATGTAAATGTTCTTATGAGCTCCGATGCCTGCAGGCCTGCTTGGCAATCATGTGCCTCAGAATGACCCAGAAGCCCAGATGTGTTCCAGTCATCTCCATACACACTATAGATAGGCACATATGAGTCTACACATGAATTCACAGAGATATCTAAGAGAGATTTAGCTGTTAAACTCTTCTTCTCACTCTAATACCAAGATACTTCAAACCCCAAGGTAATAATTATGGATATAGAGGATCAGAAAGCCATTTCAGATAAAGACTTAGAATCTGAATAATCTATTTATCTAGTTCAAGTTACCGAAATAGCTTCCTCCAAACCAATTTGCAGATGTCCCTTGCTTATCAGCGGTTTCATTGCTGAGTTCCAAATCATTAAACACTTGAAGCATGAAGGCCAGGGAAACGAGTAATTATTGGTTTGGTGAAGTTGCAAGGGAGGTTAGGGAACCCAAGAGAGAGTTAGGCTGCCAGATGTAGACACAAAGGAAGAAGAAGGGTGAAGGAGGAGAACTAATTAAGAGTCTGCTTGCAATCAATTGAGTGTCCATCTGCTATTGAAGTCATCGCAACACCAAATGCAGGTAATTGGTATTTGGCTGAGTAGACAATTAGGCTGGCCACAGAATGAAAGGAAGCCAAAGACTGGTGAGTTTATCCTGCATCCTTATTTCCTCCTCTTTCTGAAGCAGAGTTTGAGAACTGAGTAGTGGCAGACAGAACCTCCCACGGTTTCTGCAGAGGGGAGCGTGTTTGCAGAGCAGTGACACCTCCTGACTCAGAAAACAAATGAAGCAGTACCTGAGGAGAGAAATGTTCAACTACAGGCGTTAATTATAAAAACAAAGGCAATAAGGGCTGGCAGTTCTTTGGGAACAGTTTGAAATATCACTTCTCTTATATAAACAAAGTTGTTATTGTGATGGAACTATTTTCTAATGATTCAGAATACTCATTTAGAATCATACGACTGAGTCCACATTAATGTCACTGCATCTGCACATAGGTGCAGCGGTACTTTATACTTAATTGAGGCTCCTATCACTTGGTAATCTGAGAATCATCACTGAGTAGGACTAACTAGAAAAATGTAAGTTAGAATTTATATAGCACACGTTTTTGCCAGTCACCATCCTAAATTGTTTCATATGACAACACATTTAACAACTCCAGATTTTTTTTGCTGGTGGGGAAACTGAAGCATAGAGCTGCGCAGGTGAAGTGTTGGAGTGCCCCTGACTCGCTCCTCACCCCTATCCTGTGTTCATGCTATGCGAGCTTCAACCTCTTGGTGTCCTGGGAGGAATTACCAATGTTTCCTGGTCTCTGCTTGTCCCTGGCTTTGCTTGGAGGATAAGAGGAAGGGGCCATCACTGGGCAGACAAGGATGCTATCAGCAGCAGGAAAGAAGCCCCAAGCAGGGGAGCCCTGTGCCCACCAAGGACAGATGGGCAGTCAGCAGGAGAACCAGGGACCTGAGTCAGGGTTGGTTATCAACTGAGTGGACATACAGGTGTTTTCCCTCTGTTTGTATAGACCTTGAGGTATCTCAGGTCTCCTTAGAAGAAGCTGCTCGAGTTTAAAGAGATTCTCTGTCCTCTCCTAAATAACACAAAGTGTGTGGTGTTGGGGAGGCGGGCAGAGGGGTGGGAAGTACAATTTGTTTGAAGCAAAACATTTCCTGCTGGCTTCTCATGGGACTCTCAGAAGAAGTCTAGCTTGGAAACAGGAAGGAAGCAAAGTCTGCCCTCTGTTTAAATCTGCATTTTCACCCTATGCCTGCCCTTGGTTTCCACCATGGCTGTTCTCTGGCCAGTTTTAGACTATTTCCATCTCCCCAAAGGGCTCTGGCCTCTCTCTCACCTTGGTGTCTGCTTAAATATTTAGCACATCCTTATCCCAGTCCCTGCCCTCACCATCGCCAATCCATCCAACCCTTTCCCCACATCTCAGAGCCTTCCTGGACCCAGCATTCAATTCTGGAATGGATAATCCCTACACGCATACACACAGATGCACGCACATAACACACACGCACACACATACCTCCCTCTCTTGGCTTCTCTTCATCCAAGCACTTGTTATACCCCAGTGCAATTAGATCATTGCTTTTTCAGGTAATTGTTTCTCTGAGTGCTCATGGGGACAAAGATTCCCTATTCTGTGCATCTATGTGTGCCCTCAGTGCTGGGCACATGGTGGACACAGAATAAATGTTAATTGAATGGACAAATGAACTCACCCTAGTGCCTCAAAAAAAAGTGTTTGGCCGTATCTGAAGCCACAATGTGCAGTTTTCATGTATTTCTAGGTCTGGCCCCATGCTTTTGAAAAACATGAAACCTGGAGAAATTCTGACCAAGTTAATACCCAAAGAGGCCCCTGTATGATAAGCATCATGTAAAGTAATATTTTTGATAGGCAGTGAAGGAAATCAGAATTCAAAATGACATGGTAAAATTGGAGTTTTAGAGTAAAATCCAGTAAAAATAAAGAGCACAAGGGACTATGATTGGGCAGGGGAAATACTTTACAAGTTAGGCGGAAAATGATAAACTACAAGTTAAAGTGTCATTTGAAGATATCCAGGAGGGATGATGTGACTCAAGCTTTCTGAAAATGAGAATCTTGGCACTGTATCTAAAAAGAAAAATATGCAGACTTGATATATGCAGTAGATGCTCTCTGAGCGCCACCCATATACATCGAGCTTTTCCATTTGCTCTCAGCTGCCAATATGGGCAGCCTTGGGGCTGAGGCCTCTTTTTTCCATCCTGAGCAAAGCTATACAGCCTGGGCATAAGACAGGCTGGAGGTTTCAGTGAACTAACACAGTCCCCAAGAGCAGCTCTCTGCCAATTAATCTCTCAGGAGGGGGCGGCTCCTTTGCCTCTTAGGTGAGATAATTTGGAAATAGTTGCTTTATACCTATTCTCAGAGTTCCCCAGCAGAACTGAGCCTCAGTCACACACTGAGTCACTGGCTCACCAGCTCACCCTTAATTAGCTTTCTTCTCTTTCACATATTACATCTTTGCTTCCCTAACAATGGTCCTGTACTTCCCAAATAAACTCCTTGCACTTGATGCTTGCCTCAGGATCTGCATGAAGGGCAACTTTAAACTTCAAGAATGTATCAGTCAGGACACAGGTAAGAAAGGGAATCCATCCAGGTGGTTTAGATGAAGGGGTCTCAGTGCAAGGGTTACCTGCAGGGGTATGGAAGCAAACAAAAGATGTTAAGGCCCCCGGGGACTAGCAGCAACAGGAAGACTTTACTGTTCCTAGGTTGAAGGGGATGGGGGTGCAAGTGTTTTTTCAGGAGCTGTAATCATAGAAGGATGCAGCTACTTCCAGTGTGCCAAAGTGGGCTGCAGGGGCTCACACCTGTAATCCCAGCAGTTTGGGAGAGGCAGGAGGATTGCCTGATCCCAGGAAGTCAAGGCTGCAGTGAGCTATGATCACGCTACTGCACTCCTGCCTGGGGTGACAGAGCAAGAGCCTGTCTCAAAATAAAACAAAACAAAAAAGATACCAAACAGGAAGGGAAAAGGAAGGAAATACCTTGGCCTGTGTCTCCTCCTGCCCTCACATCATCTACCTGTGCTTCCCAGTGACTGAACCCACTCAGACACCAGTCACCAAGGGAGTCTCTGTCAAATGGTCCACATGGGTCAGCTTTTGAAGCACAGAGAAGGGCAGATACTGGATTTGGCAAAGCACACAAAGAATAAATAGCCCACATGGTTTTCCTGTTTATTACACTGGTGACTTGGCTCCTGCTGACAGCACATCAGATTCTAGATTCTATTACTGAAGAATTTGGAGAGCGTTTTTTTGCCACTATAAAGATGATTAAAGAATTAAGGCATTGAGACCCATTAAGAAAATTATTTAAGGCTCATTTAGCTCAAAGAAAAGCAGTCTGAAGGGCCAATTAATATTATTCATTGCATTTAGCAACACTTTGCTAATCAAGAAGATAGGCTCCAACATGATAATTTTTTTATCAGAAACTTCCAGGCCAGGGAGGCAGGCAGAATGGGGCTGTACTTCATAACACAGAGGGTGTCATTGACATGACATGTTCAGTAGATTAGTACTAGCAGAAGTAGTACCAGCTGATATTGAGCACATGCTATGTTCTAGACACTGTGCTATGAGCACCATATCACCTCTTGAAATTCTGAGAACATCCCAGTTATACAGATACTGTTATCTCCTTTGTATTAGTTTTCTGGGGCTACTATAACAAAGTACCACAAACTGGGTGACTTAAACAACAGAAATTTATTGTTTCCAAGTTCTGGAGCTGGAAGTTCAAGATCAAGGTGTCAGCAAGGTTGGTTCCTTCTGAGAGCTGTGAGGGAAAAAATCTGTTCCACATATTTCTCCTAAATTCTAGTTGTTTTCTGGCAATCTTTTACTCTCCTTGTCTTGTGGATCTCTTCCTTCTTGATTATTCGTGATTCTCCCTGTGTATATCTGTGTCCATATTTTCCTTTTCTATAAGGACACCAGACATATTGGATCAAGGCCCAATCTAATAACCTCATCTAAACTAATTACATCTATAATGACTCTATTTCCAAATAAAGTCACATTTTGAGACACTGGAAGTTAGGACTTCAAAATATGAACTTCAGAAGAACCCACTCAGACACCAGTCACCAAGGGAGAAAACTGTCAGATGAGAAAACTGAGTCAGCAAAAATTGAAGTGACATAAGGTTTACCCAGTTAGAAAATGCTTAAAAGATACTCAGTGTGCTAGAAAACATGTGTCACAAGCCTGAGACCAGTGCTATGGAAAGGCAAGGGAAGTGTTGGATTCAGATTTTTAGAGATGTTAGAATCAAGCTATATTCAAGAAGGAAAGAGACTAAATGAAGGGCTGGAAAGAAAGAGTGCATTTATAGTCCTGAGAAGTTGGGGCTGGCAAGTGGTCCTAGGAGAAGGAAAGGAGAAAATCTGGTTAGATCCTCTATACAGCAGCCTCCTCTGAGAATGAAGGACATTTGCCAAGGCAGGCATACTCCCCACTTCCACCCCAAAGATCCCCAGTGGACATCAGATCTGCCTTCCAGATCCTATTTATTGGAATTCCTGGAAAAGAGGAGGAAAAGCTATCTATTAAGCGGCTTAAAAATACTAATGCCTAACTGAAGAAACATTCAGCAGGAATGAGTGTAATCGGTTTGGTCATTAGTTTTTTTGATTGAAGCGGAGAATAGAAAAAAATACATTTATAGAAAGCAACAGAGGCCATGCAGGATGCAGTGCAAACATCTAAATGTCCCCGGGAGGAAGGAAAAGAGGATCATCATGTTACATTAGCAAACCAATATGTCCACATGCTTCATAATAAAGAAAACTGGCAAGTTATCAATAGCTTTTTTCTGCACATTTCTAAACCTTGAATACTGCCCTTCCTTGAAGTCTTTCATGGCTTGACTTTCATATCTTCAATGCCCTCTGATTTAATCTGAACAGGCACATCACTATAACAAACAGCTTCAAAATTCTCAGTGATTTGATGCAATAGGAGTTTCTTCTTCATACCCCAGTCCAGTGTGCATCCTGGAACCATAATCCTTAGGGAGTTTCCCAGGGTCACATAACTAGTATAAGTGGCAGAACCATAATCTGAGCCCAAACAGTTTATTTTCAGAGAGTCAGTGTGCTCTTAACAACTACAGCTCCTGGTTCCAGTATCTCTGTAATCACAGTTGGCTACCTTCTATGACAAACAGTCCAAATTCCCAATGGTTTAGCACAATAAAGTCCTATTTCTTATTCACTTCATAGTCCAATGGGACTGGTTCTGGTTGGCAGTCTTCTTCCACGTGCTCCATCAGGGACTCAGGCTTTTGTTCCACTCTCCTCTGTCCGCAGAGAACTATCTATTCAACTGGCATGTGAGGAGAAAGAGAAAGCTAAGATCAGTCAGGGGAATTTTGTGGACCATTCCCAGAAGTCAAGTAAATGTGCTACATTCATATTTCACCGGCCTCACTCAGTCACATGACCATATCCCAGCCCTTTGGGAGACTGAGGCAGGAGGATTGCTTGATCCCAGGAAGTCAAGGCTGCAGTGAGCTATGATCACACTACTGCACACCTGCCTGGCTGACAGAGAAAGAGCCTGTCTCAAAACAGAACGAAACAAAACAAAAAAAGATACCAAACAGGAGGGGAAAAGGAAAGAAATACACTGGCCTATGTCTCCTCCTGCTCTCACATCATCTACCAGTGCCTAGATACAAGGGAGACTGGGAAACATAATCCACTATATGCCCAGGATAAAAAGGGAAACAGATTTGGTCACAATTTATATCTCAGACAAATCCATATGTAAGAAGACAACAAGGAGGAAGAAAAAGAAGAGGAAGAAAGAAAAAGAAGCAGAAGATATATCCCCCCAGGTTTTATAATATCTCATAAGGAGTTGTATTTACCTTCATCTAGTTCTGTATTAATGGAAATTACACTGCAGCTGCAAACAGGCAGCATCACTTTCTGAAATTTCTGAGCAATACAGATTATCTTCCACGTGAATGAGCTAGTGTGTAGAAACTTCATTCCCAAGAGAACAGCTAATTGAGTCTTACTCTATGTAAAAATATAATTATTCACCAACTGTGGGGCATGTATTTTTCTATTCCTTCGGAGAGCAGAACCAGAGGCAGGAACCTAAATTGCAGCATGAGATATTTTTGGTTAAATAGAAATTTGAGGGAGTGTGTGTGAATATTTGAACAGCATTCCTAAGAAGGTTTGTGGAATTTGCTCTGGAGATTTCTAGTGAACAATATAGAATCACTTCGATCCCTAAAGGGAAGAGTATCAGCCCAACTATTAGTATCCAAGTGTTCTGAGAGTGCAGATTACTTAAGCACTAAGTTTTAAGTCGTAGCACCCTAATGTCTGGAATGGAGTTAGAGTAAATCCTACAGTTTCTTCCACAGAATATATAAAGCTACCTCCTAGAGCTTGAACATCATTAGACATTTTTACTTCACCTGTGGATCATCCCATATATAAGATGGTGTCATCCCAGTGGGTGAGGAGCAGTACACAATATGGCAACCCCCTCTTGCCTCCTTTGACTATCAAAGGGAATATATAGGCATAGACTTCCCTTCTTACACCTATTTAAGAACATAAAGAACTTGTGTAAGAACATAAAGAACCTCAAGAACATAAAGTGGCACAGATTATGGGGTTCACCTCAATATGTTTTCCTTTTCCCCAGGACCTTGGGTCCCCAAGTGTTTGTAGTCCTAATATTCAAGTTGTAATTCCCCAGACAAATAAAACCATTGCAAGCTCACTTCAGTGTTGCAACCTTTTGGCCACTGCTTTGTGCTTCACTGCTTGGGTTTTGAATCTGTAATTCTTCTGAGTGAAGAAATGCCTTGAGAGGAAATGAAGCTCAGAATGTCAGATTCACCTCACATCTTTCTCTTCTCACCAAGATCCTCACCTATTGAGTTCTGGCTGCCCTAGTAGGTTTTTTTTTTTTTTTTTTTTGAGACAGAGTCTCACTCTGTTGCCCAGGCTGGAGAGCAGTGGCATGATCTCGGCTCACTGCAAGCTCTGCCTCCCTGGTTCACACCATTCTCCTGCCTCAGCCTCCCGAGTAGCTAGGACTACAGGCGCCCGCCACCACGCCTGGCTAATTTTTTGTATTTTTAGTAGAGACAGAGTTTCACCGTGTTAGCCAGGATGGTCTCGATCTCCTGACCTCGTGATCCGCCTGCCTCAGCCTCCCAAAGTGCTGGGATTACAGACGTGAGCCACCTCACCCAGCCTGCCCTAGTAGCTTTCTAGTACCTGTCAACATATCTTCAAAATAAATGGTCAAACTTTTCTCGTTGTAGGTGGAAGGGTTTGTACAACACCGTTTTCAGACAATACAATTACATCTTTAGGTTCTGAAAGGAAACCTAAGACTCTCTATATAGTGAAGAAGCCTCCAAAAATTAAGTAAAATGGAGGTGTTTATAGACTAAAAAAACTGGGTATTTTTCACCAGGAGACCTGAACTAAAAGGAGAAATTTAAGCGAGAGAAAATCAAGAGGGAGGGATACACAGACTTGCAGAAAGGAATAAAGTATAAGAGAAATAATAAATGTAAATGAATATTAACTATATTAAATAATAATGTTTTAATAAATGGCTTTCAGTTTGTAAAGAATTACAAAAGATAGTATGAAGCAAATGCAATTCCAAGGCTTTTACATTGAACAGGAAGTAGTAAGCTTACTAACATAAAAAAGACTACAAAGAGATAAAAATTTATGTTGCCATCTCCAGGGATATTATTCAAAGAAAAGCAAAATAATATGCAATTATCTAGCTAATAGAAGGGGGAAAAGGAATGATAACAAATACTTCATTGACCCAAAAAGCCAGAAAGCAGAGAAAAATAAAGATAGGACAAGTTGGGAGAAACATCTTTTAAGCAAGATAGTTTATTTTAACCCATCTATATTACATTAAATATGAAGGGACTAAATACTTCAATTGAAATTCAGAATGTGTGGCTGGATTAAATAAAAAAGAAATAAGAAGCATATGTTGCTTACAAAAGACATACCTTAAATATAATGATACAGAGAGGTTGGAGGAATAATACTAATAAAAGAGACCATGCAAAAAAATAAAATTAAAAAGCCGATACAGCTAAGTTTACATAAAAACTCAAGTGAATTTTAAGGCAAGAAGCATTTTTAGAGATAAAAATGTATTATACTTTATTGAAGAATCATTCCACCAGAAAGATATAACGATTCTTAATATCTGTTTACCAAATAACACAGCCTCAACATAGATGCAAAAATTGATAGAATTAAAAGGAGACATTGGCAAATTCACAACTCTTGGTAACTGTTAAACAAACCAAAAGGAATAGGAGAAGATTTGACAAAGTAGTTTGCAAACTTAAACTAATTGCCATACATAAAACACCGCACCTAACAATTGCAGAATACACATTCTTCTGAAGTGGACATAAAATATTTGCTAACGCTGATCCTATCCTAGGGTAAGAATGTTCCTTTTTGAAGACACCTCTCAGGCAACCTGTCCTTGGGAAAACCTTCTTTGGCAGCACCCCTGCTCTGGTCTGGAGCAGACCCAGTTAGGACTCCTTAGCATTTAACATTCCTCTACATGTCTATATCTTCTTCCTGCAAACATTGAGGATTCTCTCCAGAGGACTTTTTCTGGTCACAGAAACATGCTTAGGGCCATGCACACTTCAGGGTAGAAATGCCAAGGAGTTAACGTGTCAGGTGCGGTTCCCAACCCATAAAAAATGGGAACTGCTGAGTAAATGTCCCACTTCCTTGCCCTTCAGATGGGACCACCCTGGGGTACATCCTATACCACCTCTCAGAGACCCTCATCAGGACCGAGCTCCAGTTGCTGACAGTAGTAACCTGTTGGAAATATACTCTGCACTGGCTTCTTTTTTGGTCCTATCTCACTTCCTCATGTTCTTACCATTCCTCCTGAGATATCTCAGGTAAAGGACTTGCACTCAAACTCTTGTTTAAGGATCAGCTTCTGAGAACCCAAACTAAGACAGGGCCCCATCTGTGCTTGCTGATATAACTTTAACTTACTAAATTATAGTGATCCATCTCCTTTTGTGAGCTTTTTGATGGTAGAGACTATGGTTTTATCTCTGTGGCATAGCGCCTGGCACATGACACCTAAGAAGTGCTCAACTAGTGCTCAGTAGCCATTGTTTAATCAATGAATGAAGCCTGATTTGAAACTTATCATCCATCAGCTCTCAGCACAAGGCTGCCTGAACGGATCACATAGGTAGGTTTTGAAAAAGAGAGAGTAGAGACAAATCTGAACTCTTAGGAGGACAGGCCTAGATTAGATGCCACAAGGAATATCCCTAAACATACTAGTATGTCCAAAGAACCCAGAAGACCTGCTATGCAGATACACATGGCACCTTCATGGAAGAAAAGCAAGGCTGATGAAAAGGGATGTCAGCATTCCTGAGATGCGCTTTTGTCCATCACAGTTTTGCCTGGAGCCAGCCCTGTTTATTACATGAAGACATGCTTTGTTCTGTTGGGATTTTATTTGAAATCAATTCTTAATTTGATTTTAAGGGAAGCAGTGATGTTGGGAAATGAGAGCACCATATTATTCTCAGAGATTGTCCTTGAAACTAAATGGGTCTGCCACATCACTGCACGACTCTACTGTTTTGCCCTGACTATTTATAATGCTTTGTTTATCTGTTGTTCCCAGGAAAATAACCTCACCTTGACCTCTTAAGCATCTTTTGAATGTCAGCAATATGAGAATTACTATGCCAGGAGTTGGGAGATGAGAAAAAAAAAGGTGTTTACCATCCAGAAACATAAGATATAATGGAAGAGACAGATGCACAGACACAAAATGTTCTCAAGATTGAAGATAAGGCATATACCAAGAATCTTAAAAGCACAAAGGAGAGACAGTGGACCCTTGAACAATGTGAGGCTTAGGGGTACTGACCTTTACACAGTCAAAAATCCATGCACAACTTTTGACTCCCCCAAAACTTAAACTACCTATGGCCTACTGTTGACTGGAAGTCTTACTGATATCAGAGTCAATGACACATATTTTGTATGATGTATGTATTTTATACTGTATTATTACAATAAAGTAAACGAGGAAAGAATATGTTATTGAGAAAAATTACAGGGAAGAGAAAATATATTTACTATTCATTAAGTGGAAGTGGACCATCGTATATATCTTCATCCTTGCTTTATGCTGAGGAGACTGAGGAGGATGGGGAAGAGGAGAGGTTGATCTTGCTGTCTCAGGGGTAGCAGAGGTGGAAGAAAATCTGCATCTAGGTGAATACATGCAGTTCAAACCTGTTTTGTTCAAGGGTCAACTGTGTATTCAAACTCTGCCTGGGAATATCAGCTAAGGCTTCTGATATGGTTTGGCTGTGTCCCCACCCAAATCTCATTTTGAATTGCAGTTCCCATAATCCCCATGTGTCGTGGGAGGGACCCAGTGGGAGGTAATTTAATCATGGGGGTGGTGACCTCCATGCTGTTCTCATGATAGTGAGTAAGTTCTCATGAGATTTAATGGCTTTATAAGGGGCTTTCCCCCCTTTTGTTTGGCACTTCTCTGTCCATGTGAAGAAGGACATGTTTGCTTCCCCTTCTGCCATAATTGTTAAGTTTCCTGAGGCTTCCCCAGCCATGTAAAACTGTGAGTCAATTAAACCTCTTTTCTTTATAAATTACCCAGTCTCGGTATGTCTTTTTGTTTGTTTGTTTTGTTGAGACGGAGTCTCACTCTGTCACCCAGGCTGGAGTGCAGTGGCGCAATCTTGGCTCACTGCAAGCTCCACCTCCTGGGTTCACGCCATTCTCCTGCCTCAGCCTCCTGAGTAGCTGGGACTACAGGTGCCTGCCACCATGCCCGGCTAATTTTTTGTATTTTTAGTAGAGATGGGGTTTCACCATGTTAGCCAGGATGGTCTTGCTCTCCTGACCTCATGATCCACCTGCCTCGGCCTCCCAAAGTGCTGGGATTACAGGCGTGGGCCACCATGCCCGGCCTCGGGTATGTCTTTATTAGCAGTATGAGAACAGACAAATACAGCTTCTTCAAGCTTGTTCTCTCTAATACATTCTCAAAGGGCACAATTTCCCACAGAAATAAAAATCTCAAGGAGCTATGAGATCAAGACACAAGGTTGTGAACAACCAAAGACTCTTTTGGAAGAAATGAGTCTTGTTAGAGCAGAAACATAGAGAAGGTAGAGAGGATTGGTAGAAACTGAGGCTAGACAGGCTCTTGACCTTTGCTTGTGCCATGGGATGGCAGTCTGATGAGCCCATGGTCCCTTCTTGGAATAATTTCAACTATAGGTATTTGAAGTTTTCAGAAAGTTGAAAAAATTGTAATATGATAGCATATATGCTTCTTTATTAACACATTAAATAACAAGACCTAGCAGTAGGCCTAATACCTACTATAATTTTAAGTGGTGATGAGTATAAACAGTATTTCAAGAAAGCCACTATACAGTCCTATGATATTTAAATACCTGTGATTTCCATGAGTGAAAGAGTCACAGGTACTGCTACTACGATTATAGTCTGTTGCTTACATGCATAATTTAGGAAAATATCAGTTTCCATTCACAGTTAAAAAAGATAAAGTTAACAGTTTTCTGGTCAAATCTCATAGCCATTCTGGATGAGGTTAAGAACACACAGGTGAGAAATTGGCTGATGTTCAAAAGAGTTCGGACTTTTATCTACAAGTAAATGGAAACTAGTGAGTGTTTACAATGGAGGGATTGCTGGAATCAACATTTTTTTCTAAACTTAAGTGTGGTCACACCCAGGGTTTCATGTCTAAGGCCACCTGTTGCAGCATACGGTACAGGCCCTGCTCCTAGAAAATCAAAGTAGAAAAAGAAAGAAGAGGCCAATACATCTGAGAGTCCACAATCCTGAGCTGCTCAGCCTTAGCTCTTCTACTCCCTCTAGTAAGGACAGAGCATTATGCCGAGGCTGGAGTGCAGAAGCCAGGGTCTGAATGTGATGCATTCTATTAGAATGCTGCGTTACGTTAGATTTGTTGAAAGAGAGATCCCAAGTGTGGAGGAAAACCTGAGCTTCATATTAAAGCTGAATACATTATGAAGTGAAAGGGAATATTTTTATTGCTTTAAATTTTTAAAAAAGACATTCTTTTCCTTCTGTCTTCCATGCAAAATAATTATAATAACAACAAACAAACACACACACACACGCACATACCCTTATTTTGATTTCCCTGTGGTTTTCAGGAAAATATATTTATTTTCCTCTGTCTTTAGATATTCTTCAATGGTAAAATGTTAGGGTCTCTGAAATGCTAGCCAACACCCATTTGGACTCACTATTCTCTAATTTTATTGTCAGAATATCAGATATGCATTAATGCACAAAACATAAGCATATTAAATATCAGCAAATATACCAAACTGTGAACACAATTGAGAGTGGATTAACAAAGTTTCTTTGTCCCTCTGGGTATTGAATTATCACCAATCAAGATGATTTCATATCAAAGCCAGGACTGTGTTTCTTGTATATGTACGTATTTATATGTATGTGTGTATACTGATCTACCTTTTCAATGTTCTCCTAAAGACTTTCCTTTATTTTCATATTAAGAAAACACAATTCAGAATTCAGAACCAGTCCCTTTCTCCCTCTATCTCACTTCCCAACCATGTTTTCCAGCAAAGCTGAAATTGAAACTATCCTGTGTTCTTTCCTGTTTGTTAAAAAATGACATCAATAACGTTCACACAGTTCCCAGGAATAGGATCCTACTAAACTCTCTCTTATTTTTCTTTCTGTAGAAATTGTAACTGTAGTTTATTAGGTCCTTCGAAAATAATAAATCATAATTTTAAAAAAAGATCAAGTGTAATATTTTAGTATTCACATTAAATATATAGATGGACCCAATTTAAATAATTCATATATTGCCTAAAGCAGTTTGATACAGTTTGGCTGTGTCCTCACCCAAATCTCATCTTGAATTCCCACATGTTGTGGGAGAGACTCGGTGGGAGGTAATTGAATCATGGGGACAGGTCCTTCTCGTGCTGTTCTTGTGATAGTAAGTCTCACGAGATCTGATGATTATTGTAAGGGGGAGTTTCCCTGCACATGCTTTTTTCGCTTGCTGCCATCCGTGTAAGACGTGACTTGCTCCTCCTTGTCTTCCACCATGATTGTGAAGCTTCCCCAGCCACGTGCAACTCTAAGTCCAATTAAACCTCTTTCTTTTGTAAATTGCCCAGTCTTGGGTATGTTTTTATCAGCATCATGAAAATGAACTAATACACAGTTTTTGTTGCCTTACTTTACCAATTTACAATTATAGCTATGTTGTAAGGAAGTGTTACAGAATTAAAAATTAAACATTGCTCATAACAAGTTGTTACCAAATAGCCTTGTGACTAACAGAATAAGCACCAAGACACATGGTATCAGTTGACTAATTTGTTTGTTATCCATAAATATTTTGGCTGACTATATAGTTTGCTTTTCTTCTTTAAAAACATACCTTCCTCTGGTAAATGTTAATTTTTAAAATGTGAACTGAATAATGTAACAGAATGGGGAATAAATGAATATTTGGAACAATTAATTATTAATTGGAGCTGGGTATGGTGCCATGCACCTATAGTCCCAGCTACTCAGGAGGCTGGAGTGTGAGGACTGCTTGAGCCTGGGAGCTCAAGACCAACCTGGGCAACAGAGAGAGACTCCATCTCTAAAATAAATAAATAAATAATAAATAAATAAAATTAATTATTAACCGGTTAAGTTTTATCCATTCATTTATTCAAATGTTGAACAAATATTTAAAAGCACCTACTGTGTGCCACGCTGTGTGCTAAGTACTGAGGTCCTATTTGTCCTTTTGGTTTTAAGTTAGAGCTTTTGTCACCCCCCAAGCTGTATGACCCTTATTTTATTGTCCTTGCATTAGAAAAGAATATCCTCTGTGCTTCTGTCAGTATGCAGCTGGACTGCTTTAATTCTTCCCCTCTTTGTATTTTATTTTTTGTCATACATATTTAGTTCTGTCTACTCAGAAAGCTTCTAGGATCTCCATAGCCTTGCAATTCTCAGTCTGAGGAAACCCCTTTACTCAGTTAAAATACAAACAATTTGTAAATGTACTGTTTTCCCCCAGGAGCCAGAGTTCCTATTTAGGAGGAAGTGTGCAGCAGATGTTGTAAGTGGCTCACCCAGATCCCCAGTTCCCCCTCCTTGGGCCACCCCAGCTGCTGTGAGTGCTGACTACTAATGACCTGCAGCTAGCTCCTTCTCTGAAGCATTACTCTCAGCCAATGGAAGCATCTCCACCCAAGATGCTAAACTCACAGGCGATGACTGACATGGGTTACAAATATGACTGACATGGGGTATGAGCTCCCTTTGCCTGGGAGGCAGCTCATGCTCCAGAGCCCCCTTGATGCTCCCTTGATATTAGGCTGAGACTAGACTCCAGCTCAGGTCGCAGCCTGTTCAGCTCTCACTCCCACCTGCCCTGCTTCCCTGAGAGCACTCCCTCAATAAATCTCGAGCATTTAAATCACTGCTTCAGGCTCTGCTTCTGCATACTCAACTTAAGGCAGCAAGAATCCTGCCAAATTTTGCCTTCCTTTGTCTGCCAAACCAGGACATCTCAGCCTGTTCCATGTGACTTTCCTCATTTCAAATAACAAAATCAGTTAAGATTCCAATGTCAAAGAAATGTCAAAGATTACTCCACAGCAAGATCTATAGAGGGAAGAACCTCAGAGGGAAACATATAAGAAAGCTTGTATCTTATTCTTCCTGTAGTATTGATCCCCAAGTACACTGATTTCAGGACACATAGGGTCTCAAGTTCTTTTTGCGGGGTAGGCAGGGAGAGAGTTCAATTCCACATATGCCTCTTGAATCTATGTATCTTAGTAAACAGAGACTCTCTTGGGTTAGCTCAGAAAAAAAAGGGTGAGGAGTCACTGTTAGAACTGTGGGTCTCAATGATAGCTAAAAATAGGCCACAGTAGAAGCAGACTTGGAAACTCAGTCTTACTCCCTTCAGCAAGGCCGTGCCATTCTCATTCTGTTTCTGCTACTAGACTTCCTGGCTTTTGGGGCTTTTCTTTCCTCATAATTCCCATTTACATGGGGCCATTATGCAGCCCAGAGTCTTCTGTGGCACACCAAATCAAAATGTATTACATCAGTCCCATTTGCATGCTAACTAGCAAAATCTCCTAGTTTTCTGATTCTAAATCCATGTTTCCAATTAGCCCAGTTTAACTTTTCTCACCAGATTTTAAGCTCCTTATTGGGCAGCTTATGAGTAGACTGCACTGGGGTCAGTGGCCCTCCCAGGAGTGCTGGGGATTGGTAGGGCAAGTATGTTGTCTACAACAATTAGGTTTCCATGCGGTAGGGTTGTGGGCAAGGGAAAATTTCCCAGAGGGGGTCTGTGGGCAGAAATGTCCCATAAAAACTATAATACAGTATACTGATGGACAAGTAGGAGCTCAAAGAACAGTTTCAACTTGATTATTGTTAGAACAGATAAGAGGAAAAATTAGGAAGCAGATAAACTGCCATTAAATCAACCAGATAAATTATAGTAGAATCATTTATAAATACTGTTGACATCTCCTCAGATAACATAAAACCTCCAAGGCTTTAGAGATGTACTATCCAGTGTGGTAGTTACTAGCCACATGTGGTTATTTAAATTGAATAAAATTAATGAAAATTAAATATAATTTTAAAAATTAACTCTGCAGTCTCAGCAGCCACATTTCAAGTGCTCAAAACCTCCACGTAGCTCACGGCTACTCTATTGACAGATACTGACACATGTCCAGCATATTGAAAAAAGTTTTCTTGGAATGCACCTATTTAAAAATATTATTGCTTTTATTTAAGGAAAGAGATTTGAGAGATTCATTTCTTTTTTAATTCTTTTTTTTTTCCTTTTCCAGTAAATATGATAATAAACAAAATTTGAATCCCTTTCCTGGAAACACATTAAGGATTAGGTGCCAGGTTTCTTCCATCTGTTATAACAGGAAGGCCAACTGGTATTTTGTAGTTATTTTAAATGTAATAATATGTCAAACACACTAAAAACATTCTATGTCTGTCACTTAGTGTTAAGATTTCTCTCTTGCTCATGTTATTTTTTTCCTTTTGTATGGGCAATGGTTTTGCATAAAGATGAATAGGTAGAGAGAAGAGGAGCTGAGCATTATTCTTTGAGTCTCTGTACCTTAGAGTCAGAAGGGACCTCAAGGATCTGATAGACATTTCCCATCTAATGCAGGAATTGCATTTGCTGCCTCCTTTATAGGTGAAGCTATTGCTGCTCAAGAATTACCAAATGCAGACTACTGTTCAAGAGCCATGTATTTGTATCTATACTTCCTATCTGTATATGTGGGCAAAGTAAAAGGAAAGGAAATATATTATTGTAATTCTGAGATTGAACAGATATTTATTTTTAACTTTTTGCTTTTTAGGATTTACTGAGTGTATCAGTCTGTTCTCAAGCTGCTAAAAAACACATACGCGAGACTGGGTAATTTGTAAGGGCAAGAGGTTTAATTGACTCACAGTTCCACATGGCCGAGGAGGCCTCACAGTCATGGCAGAAGGCGAAGGAGGGGCAAAGTTACATCTTACATGGCAGCAGGCAGGAGAGTGTGTACAGGGGAACTCCCTTTATAAAACCATCAGATCTTGTGAGACTTATTCACTATCATGAGAACAGCACAGGAAAGACCCACCCCCATGATTCAATTACCTCCCACAGACTTCCTCCCATGATACTTGGGAATTATGGGAGCTACAATTCAAGATGAGATTTGGGTGGAGACACAGCCAAACTATATCACTGAGTATCTAGTATGTGCCAGGATTTCACATGTAGATTAAATAAAATAACCATACATACTGAAATATATCAGGCATTCATTAAATGTTATGTATAAAAATGGGTTGCATTTCCAGTTATTGTCATGTAAGCATAATTTGGAGTAAAACATTTTCCTGGAAATTATTTTAAAAATTGATGCATTAGTTCCTAGGCTGCCTGCCTTCAAAAGCTGAATTAATCTATAATATATGGCTATATCAAGATTACCTCTGTAGGAAAATCTAGTTTTTTTGTCCTTCCTCTCTGATTATCTCTCTTCCTTCTTTCATTTGTTCATTCCTTCAACAAATTCCACATTCAGAGACCAGGAACAAAGCTCTTTCTTATCTAGATTTCTGTAGGGTGTGGCTGATTTTTATCTCAAGGATCAGGAGTTCTTTGACAGGAGCAGAGCCTATTTTAAAGTCAGGGGTACATTTTACTGAATGGACAAAAACTGGAAGCATTCCCTTTGAAAACTGGCGCAAGACAGGGATGCTCTCTCTCACCACTCCTATTCAACATAGTGTTGGAAGTTCTGGCCAGGGCAATTAGGCAGGAGAAGGAAATAAAGGGCACTCAATTAGGAAAAGAGGAAGTCAAATTGTCCCTGTTTGCAAGATTGTATATCTAGAAAACCCCATCGTCTCAGCCCAAAATCTCCTTAAGCTGATAAGCAACTTCAGCAAAGTCTCAGGATACAAAATCAATGTGCAAAAATCACAAGCATTCCTGTACACCAATAACAGACAAACAGAGCCAAATCATGAGTGAACTCCCATTCACAATTGCTTCAAAGAGAATAAAATACCTAGGAATCCAACTTACAAGGGATGTGAAGGACCTCTTCAAGGAGAACTACAAACCACTGCTCAATGAAATAAAAGAGGATACAAACAAATGGAAGAACATTGCATGCTCATGGGTAGGAAGAATCAATATCATGAAAATGGCCATACTGCCCAAGGTAATTTATAGATTCAATGTCATCCCCATCAAGCTACCAATGACTTTCTTCACAGAATTGGAAAAAACTACTTTAAAGTTCATATGGAACCAAAAAAGAGCCTGCATCACCAAGTCAATCCTAAGCCAAAAGAACAAAGCTGGAGGCATCACACTACCTGACTTCAAACTATACTACAAGACTACAGTAACCAAAACAGCATGGTAATGGTACCAAAACAGAGATATAGACCAATGGAGCAGAACAGAGCCGTCAGAAATAATGCCACATATCTACAACTATCTGATCTTTGACAAAACTGACATAAACAAGAAATGGGGAAAGGATTCCCTATTTAATAAATGGTGCTGGGAAAACTGGCTAGCCATATGTAGAAAGCTGGAACTGGATCTCTTCCTTACAGCTTATACAAAAATTAATTCAAGATGGATTAAAGACTTAAACGTTAGACCTAAAACCATAAAAAGCCTAGAAGAAAACCTAGGCAATACCATTCAGGACATAGGCATGGGCAAGGACTTCATGTCTAAAACACCAAAAGCAATGGCAACAAAAGCCAAAATTGACAAATGGGATCTAATTAAACTAAAGAGCTTCTGCACAGCAAAAGAAACTACCATCAGAGTGAACAGGCAACCTACAGAATGGGAGAAAATGTTTGCAACCCACTCATCTGACAAAGGGCTAATATCCAGAATCTACAATGAACTCCAACAAATTTACAAGAAAAAATCAAACAACCCCATCAAAAAGTGGGCGAAGGATATGAACAGACACTTCTCAAAAGAAGACATTTATGCAGCCAACAGACACATGAAAAATGCTCATCATCACTGGCCATCAGAGAAATGCAAATCAAAACCACAATGAGATACCATCTCACACCAGTTAGAATGGCAATCATTAAAAAGTCAGGAAACAACAAGTGCTGGAGAGGATGTGGAGAAATAGGAACACTTTTACACTGTTGGTGGGACTGTAAACTAGTTCAACCATTGTGGAAGTCAGTGTGGCGATTCCTCAGGGATCTAGAACTAGAAATACTACTTGACCCAGCCATCCCATTACTGGGTATATACCCAAAGGATTAGAAATAATGCTGCTATAAAGACTCATGCACACGTATGTTTATTGCGGCACTATTCACAACAGCAAAGACTTGGAACCAACCCAAATGTCCAACAATGATAGACTGAATTAAGAAAATGTGGCACATATACACCATGGAATACTATGCAGCCATAAAAAATATTGAGTTCATGTCCTTTGTAGGGACATGGATGAAGCTGGAACCCATCATTCTCAGCAAACTATCGCAAGGACAAAAAACCAAACACCTCCTGTTCTCACTCATAGGTGGGAATTGAACAATGAGAACACATGGACACACAGGAAGGGGAATATCACACACTGGGGACTGTTGTGGGGTGGGGAGAGGGGGGAGGGATAGCATTAGGAGATATACCTAATGCTAAATGACAAGTTAATGGGTGCAGCACACCAACATGGCACAGATATACATATGTAACAAACCTGCATGTTGCACACATGTACCCTAAAACTTAAAGTATAATAATAATAAAATTTAAAAAATAAATAAATAAATAAAAATAAAAAAATAAAGTCAGGGGTACATTTATAATAACTTAGGCTTGCCTGGGTTTCTTCTCATAGGGTAAATTAGAAAGCAAATTGGAATTAGCTTGTGGCCACTTCTCATTACCCAAACCAAGGCAGAGATGCTCTCAGCTTGGATGTTGCCTAGATGATGATAGATAAAGCCCTTTTCTCTTTTTCTTGAGAAAAACAATACTATTTTTGATATACTTTCCTACAAAAACCACCATGAGAGATTTATTCAGATTTTAATCCAAAAAGAAATTCTAGTCCAAGCACAGTAGAGGAGGACTTTTGATATGATTGCACCTAAATATAGAAGAAAAGGCATATGTGAACCACTTAAAAATAACATAATCACTTAAAATAAAAATTAAAAAGGGAAATTCAGTTGCTTTAAGGTATTTCTAGAAGGAGGCTTGTTATATATGTAACACTGTCATGTGTATATAGATAAGTATATAAGAAATAAAAACTAACAAGTAAATATATTGGTAATCTGAGTTCAAGAGAAAGCATCCTAAATACACTTTCTATTAGATCTAAAATAAAAACCAAATGACTTTTTACCTCCAAAAATGGATATTGCCCACTGTTTGAATATTTGCTGTGTGTGTCTTAAAAGATGTGTTACATATATTGCATTACAACATGTGTAATTATTAATATAACCATATTTATTGTAAATCACTTTTATTATAGACATGTCCACTGATTCTACAGTCAGCACAAGGTTGGATTTTGTGTTCCATTATAAATTAAAAATGTCTCCTATGATCCTGTGGATCCAAGGAAAAGATCTCTCGAATATGCCATGATATTGGGCAACAGGAGGCCACTGAGTCAGTGCTGATCTGCATGCAGGCTCCTCACGCCTTCCCCAACAATGCCCAGTATAGATGTGGATATTCCCTTTTATTTCTGCACTTAGGTAACTGCCTTAATAGATGCAGATCAAATTAACAAAACTGAAAGCATGTTAATAAAATTTATCAGTAGAACAGAGGTGATGATGTCAGTCAAGTAAATAGCACCCTGGTATCCAGGAACAGCTCATACAACTTCTAACATGCTTTTGTTTATTGGTTTGAGCATGCCACTCCAATATGCAAAAGTGTGGTTCTCGTTCTCAGTGTTATGCTCTCATAAAATTCACAGGTTCCCTTTCCAAGTGGCCAGTCCCCTTTTTACTGGTCCATCTGTTGACTCCCTTACCTAATCCTGGCTATTTTCCTTCATTATAAGAAAGGGCAAAAGAGAAAGAGTGGATGACTCAGCCTTCATGATCTGGCATCCTGCTGAAGGCAGGTAGGTATCATCTTTGTGTATAAATATAACATTATATTTTTCATCTAATCATGAAGGATTTAAATTCAGGCAAGAATAGACTCCCTTATACATTCTTCAGGCAACATATCACAAAGGAAAAAAATGAAAATACTCCATGAGGCTCAAAATTTCCTCTGAAAAAAACAAAGACATAGATGTGTACATGCTTTATGTTTAGGTTTCTATTACCACTTCAGTTGGATTTATGTGCTTTCAGTATGAATTTAGGAGTAGGTGTGCTATTATCTTAGGTTGTATGAGAGAGCTATGAATTTAAATTCTATTCTTAGATGGATGCCCTAACACATGGCTTCTCTTTTTAAAGGACAAATTATATGAAAAAGCAATTCTTAAGGAAAATAGTTCTTTCCTCTTGTTCTCAGTGGAAGCTATCATGACTCAAATGGTTCAAGGAGATTCTACTCAAATTTCCATTTCTCAGCTTCTGATCTATTTGGTATAATTATTAACCATATATTCAAAAATGAATATCCTTAATACTACCAAGCTACTATTACTTAAGTGATTTTAGATACGATTAAACACATTAGGCAGGAAATGTTTTGAAAAGGTATTAACAGAGAATGCAACAATTTCTCATTTCATATGTGGAACCATTTGGAATAAACACACATATATAAATCTGCATATATCATTATGGGCTTTAAGTTAGGAAATTCTATGTTCTAGTGATCTACTGCTGGTAACAAATGACCCCAAAACTTAGTGTTACAACAAAGACAACTTTATGATATCTCATGATTCTGTGGGTCAGGAGTTTGATCAACATTTGGTTGGGTGATTTTTATATTCCACAAGGTATTATTAGAGCTTCCCCAGTGGTATGCAACTAGAAGATGAACTTTCTGGAAAATCCAAGATAGCTTCACATATGTAGACCTTGGTGGGAACAGGTGAAGGGTTGGGCTCAGCTGGGACTGTTGACTGGAGCACATGTACATGGCTAGGGTAGTTGAACTCAGTACTCGGTGTAGTTGAACTCAATACTCCAAGAGCAAGTGCTCCAGGAGATAGTGAATGGAAGCTGCTAGTCTCTCAGGGCCTGAACACAGACTGGCAAAGCATAACTCTGCCACAGTCACTATAGGCATTCCAGGCTGAAGAGGAGGAGAATTATACTCTACAATTTTTCTTTTTTTTGACATGGAGTTCTGCTCTTGTTGCCCAGGCTGGAGTGCAATGGCATGATCTCAGCTCACTGCAACCTCTGCCTCCCAGGTTCAACAGATTCTCCTGCCTCAGCCTCCCAAGTAGCTGGGATTACAGGTGCACACCACCACACCCAGCTAATTTTTGTATTTTTAGTAGAGATAGGGTTTCGCCTTGTCGGCCAGGCTGGTCTCAAACTCCTGACCTCAAGTGATCCACCAGCCTCGGCTTCCCAAGTGCTGGGATTACAGGCATGAGCCACTATGCCCGATCTACTCTACATCTTAATGAAAGAAGGGACACAAAATTTGCAGCCATGTTTAATCTATCACACTCTGCCCTGGCTGAGAAGGAGAAATGTGGCATCATGGTTAAGAATGTGGAAGACTAGATCTGTCACTGATTCACTGTAAGGTTGTCATCTTTTCATCTAAAACTAAGAATAGTAACAATACTCATCCATATCTCATAGAATTATGCTAAAAATCAATGTGACAAGGAACATACCTATACATACACACAGATACAAACACACATACAAAGCACTCAACAACTTTTTGCTGTTTGTTTTTTTGTTTTGTTTTGCATTTTGTTTTGTTTTTTATTGTTCATCTGAGCTTATGGTGGTGGAGGTGGGGAGACGTTGTAACCAGAAGTAAGAAGCCACTTGGAGAACAAGGAAATGGATATCATTGATCAGGCAATCTAATGTCATAACTTAAAATGTTGTGGAACAGAACTTGTCTCCACGGTAGTATTTCCTACTTGGTTTTGCTTTTTGTTTTTGTGGTTCTTTCTTTCTTTCTTTCTCTTTTTTTTTTTTTTTTTTTTGATTCTGCCTTTTGGTGGTGTTGTGCTTTTGTTGAAGTTTTTTTTTTTTTTCCAAGTTCCCACTGCATTGAAGAATGATGCCTGCCCTTTCATTTTTTCTGTTATCGTCACTGGACTCCAGCTTGCTGTTAGTGGCTTCATGTGGGCAGTCAGGAGGCTATATCATGCTTCTTTCAATACAGTAAATGGCTGATTTCAATTATATTACTCAAGTTATGCCCTCAAATGGAATGCATGTCTGTAAATATCTTTGTAAAGTTATATTGGATTCTTTATCATTTCGTTATTCTGAGAAATAGTGCTGAACTCTACTTTTCCCTTCCTCCTTCCCTTCTTTTTCAACTCATTTACAACTAAACAGAAAGCACTTTCCTGGCAGGCTAGTTAAGGAAAAGGCTGAGATATTGTAGCAAAGAGTCTTAAAACATCCTATACATTAAAGATGGAGGCTTATTTCTCTTTCTTAATAGCCTGGGCCATGGAGTCCACAGCATAACCCAGGGATCCAGTCAAACTGAGAGGCTCTGTCATCCTTAAGATATGGTTTTCAAGGTTCTTCTAATTATCTCCATTTCTAAGCAGTGGGAAGGAAAAATAGGGGCCAAGTCCAGGGCAAGCATTTCTATATCTTTAGAAAAATGACCAGCCATGCACAGTGGCTCACACCTGTAATCCCAGCACTTTAGGAGGCCAAGGCAGGAGGATTGCTTGAGGCCAGAAGTTCAAGATCAGCTTTTGGACAACATAACAAGACCCCCATCTCAAAAAGAAAAGAAAAGAAATAGCGAGGCCTGGTGGAGTGCACCTGTAGTCCCAGCTAATCAGGAGGCTGAGGTGGGAGGATGGCTTGAGCCCAGAAGATTGAGGCTACAGTGATCTGTGATCACGCCACTGCACTCCAGTCTGGGTGACAGAGCAAGACCCTGACTCAAAAAATAAAGAAAGAAAAGCTAGAAGTCACACATAATTTCGTCTTATCTTAATGGCAAGAATTTCGCCACATGTTCACAGCTAGCAGCAAGGGAGTTTGAAAATTAAAGTTTCTAGCCAGCATTCATATGGCCAGGAGGAATGGATTTGAGGGCCCTGGGGAGTGGGTGGATGAGATATTAAATTGAATGCCACATTTCCTGCTTTATCAAATAACTCAGTATTTTAATAACTGATACACAATGGTGACTATCCAGTTGTCCTTTCAAGCCTTACAAGTTGGCCAGGCACAGTGGCTCATGCTTATAATTCCAACACTTTGGGAGGCCAAGGTGGGAGGATCTCTTGAGCCCAGGAGTTTGAGACCAGCCTAGGCAACACAGGGAAACTTCATCACTACAAAAAAAAAAAAAAAGAAAGAAAAAATTAACCAGGCATGGTGGTGTGCACCTATAGTCCAAGCTACTTGGGAGGCTGAGGTGGGAGCATCACTTGAGCCCAGGAATTCAGGGCCATGATCATGACTCTAGCCTGGGCAACAGAACAACACTCTGCCTGTTAAAAAAAAAAAAAAAAAAAAAAAGACTCACAAGTTGTACTACCAAAATATGCCTCCCATACCCATTTTTTGAAGGATTCTTTTTTTTTAGTAAAACAATTAGACATTTATGGGTCAAGGCAGCATCTCAACGGATGTTTTTCTGATTGTAAATGTCTTTTAGCCTTGTATTTATGAGGCTATAATATGTAACATGAAGCTGGAGGCTGTGAACCATTTTTTAAAACAATAACTATCATCCAAGCATGAATATTGCCTTTGGTACTACTAAGGACACAAGACGATAACTACAGAAGAATGTGGGCGAAATAATTAAAAACCACAGCAGCAGCAAATCTCCTGGTTATTTTATAAAAATGAAATGATGTTCCCTAAGAGTTAAAGGCTATCTGGCAAAGTTCCATTGTGCAATCAAAATGTTTGTTTCTGGGTAGCTAATACAGTACAGATACTGTAATATTGCAGTTTTTCAGCCATTTTTGATACATGCCTTGTTGATTTCCACAGTCCTGATTCCCAAAACAGCTAAGAATCATAGAATTTTAGAGCTGGATGGGACTGACTGAGGTCTGATTTATTGGAGGGAACCATTGGAGGTTGAAGCATTTCTTGTGATGACTTTTCTCATGTTCTTTATAAAAAGGGTGTCAACCCATTGAACAGTTTAGGGAGAAAAGGAAATGCTGAGCTCCTTTCAGTTTACATTAAAGCTCTACACTCTTGGTTAGGATCTATGAAGCCTTGCTCAGGTGAGATAATTGAGCCCTAGAGAAGACACGTCACTCTATGTTGACCATTCTGATATGTCATCTGGGGCTCTTTCTATGGTTCAGTGTAATCCTGATGGAAGGGACTTTCTGCCTGTGACCTATTTATAAAATCCCCCATCATAAGACAAAATATGCACTTATTTGTAGCTGCCTTTTTCTTTCAATCAACTTTATGTTTGTGGAATTCATTGAACTTTTCCAAATGGTTCTTTCTCCCAGCTATGTAGCATTGCGATGTATGAATATACCCCCATTTATTTATGCATTCTACTACTGATGAGCCTATGGATAATTTCTAGTTTGTGATTCTTAAACAGGAGGCAACAAAAGCCGGTTACACATAGAAAAGTAGAAATATAAAGCAATACCTTCAAACACTCGTGTTATTCAAAAAGTTCGCATCTTCTCCTACTGAGGGAATATATTTTAAAACTGACCCTCTCAATGGTAATGTAAGATTCCTTATCTTTACTCGAGAGCTCAGAAAAAGCCTGCTGGATATGGTCTCCAAAGTGTAGTCCTGCCTTACATTTCCAAAGGGAAGGGTAATTTTTGCTGAGTTTACATATTTCATAAATCTGACATAAGCCCCTTTCCATTTTAAAAGTGCCTGAGATCCCACTGTTCTACAAACTTACCCAAATTAAATAGCAGTATTAAGTTGGAGAGGAAAATGCATTTTGGCATTTTTCAAAGATTTGAATTTCAAAGGTATATTATTATGTATAACAGAGAGAGGGAAATGACAATGCTATTTAAATAAAATTTGCTAGAAACTTCACGTTAAATACCTCTTAGACACAGCTTCAAGCACAGAAATTAGGAGTTATTATTCTAGCAATATTTCCTTCCTCAAGGTTATTTTGCCAGACCAACAAGCTGCCAGTCACATAGTGGGATTGCTTCGTAAGAACGTAAAACTTCTAGACTAAAATCAAGGTTGGGTAAAAACAAAATATTGCCCCAAACCACTTCAAATTTTACCATTGCAATGGTTTTGACTTCATTGATTTATACATTTAAAGGAGCAAAACTTAATCTGCTATAATATATTACAATAGAATCCATCTTCTAAACTATGTGATAATTTTATCAACAACTCTATTGACAGTCT